>NC_056737.1:911268944-911461444 GCF_019279795.1 Protopterus annectens
TTGCAGTAGAGCTCTATGCATTGAGCATGTAAAGTAACATTGCTGCAGTCAAGTATAACACTGTAATAGCTGTAGAATGCAAATCTAATGACTCCAAACAGTATTGCATAACTCATAGTACTGTTCAAGGCTTTCTCTATGCCAATACCAGTCATATAATGCTTTTTCTTCCACAGACATCAGGTAATAAAGGTACAAGGGTGAGGTGGGCCACTCCACAACTGGATATTTTGTGTGTGGACTTCACAGATATTGCAAATCAGTAACAGTAGTATGAGTTCATCTGTACTGTTGAAAGTGAAATAAAGCTGTAGTAATATATGGAGTATGGTTGCATAACATGCATGTGTGTGCTATTGGCATGGCAGTCTAGTCAAACACTGTAACAGTACTAGAATGCTAAAGGAAAGTCCTGTACCTTGCATTGCACAATTCATAATATGTTTCCAGGTAGTCTCCAGGCAAGTACCAGTCACCCTGCAGTCAGCAGTACCTTAGTAGCTCAGTCTGTTAAATTCCTTGTACACTGTACATTTTGCCACACACAGTCCTGTGTTCAAATCCAGTGCTATGTAGCACTACATCTTCAGTATCAGTCATGTAATACTCACAATTTCTCTCTCCCCAAGAACAGAAAATTGTGATGGGTGAGTTAGCTGACTTTATGAGCATATATTGTGTTTAGATCTCACAGAATGTTACACTCAATAGCAAGAATGTGTGCATCAGCATTGGTGAATCAGAAATAAAACTGTCCAATCTCAGTATGGCTGTATCTCCTGCTTGTCAATGCTGCTGCAGTCAATTATTAAAGTATTTGCAGATGTCTCCTGCAGTCACAGCTAGTGGGTTCTACTCCCATGCCTGCCAACAAAGCCATGATGGCTGTCTAGTGTAATTACTGTACACAAACATGCCTCTCAAGTGTCACAATTTCTCATAATGTAATTAGAATGGACTAATCCATCTGTCAAATGTTTAACAGATATATTATTACCTGGAATGCAATGTATTACCAAATCCATTTACAGAACACCCAGGGAGTTATATAAGTCCACATTGCATTTGTTAGTGTTTGCCCCTTATTGCCTCATGCTATCAGCTTGAGAAGTATGTACATGCTTCATCAGCTATAGGAGAATTGTAGTCACTGTAATCACAACTGTCAGTACACACCTGCAGAAGTATGCATGACCAGTGTTGTCAGGGATATCATATGCAATAATGGAATGATTTTCTCTCTTTCTCACACTCCCCACCCCTTATCTTAATTTATTCATTACTGTAATGTATTAGTATGATTTAATATTAACATATTTTGTTAAACTAACTATATGTTGGAAAATGTGGTTGATTATTGTTATGTTGTATTATGATTCAATATTAACATATTTGATTAAACTAACTGTTTTGTAGGCTGTATGGTTTACTTCACACCGGCATGTTGTTACCATACTGACTGTTATGTTTCATTATGTTGTGTTGCACATAATATACATTAATATGTATTTGGCTTAATATATATGATATTCCATTCTGTTAATACTAACAATGGTTTGGTTGTTACTAACCATAACATTGCTTTACTTAATGCTCAGCATGTCAAGATAGGCCAATTCTGGCTGATCATCCTACCTTGCCTCAACCAGCCATGGCACTGGGTCCCAGTACATCTGGGGCACAGACTGGTGGTGATCCCTCTGCTCCCCCTGCACTACCTGTGGCATTGGGTAGTACCACCCTAGGGGACAGGCCCCAGTCCCCCTCTGGGAGCAGTAAAAGAGGGTGAGTGGTCACCCATAATGAGCTACCAGTCCTGGTGCACAGGATAGTCCACTGTAGCTATGACCAATGCCTGCACTGGATTGAGGCATGCTGGCCAACCTGGTGAGGCCTCATCATCCTGATGCCCAGCCTCCAGCACAGCCACCCTCGGGGCAGTGAAGGAGCACTGCCAATGATTGCATGGGTGGGGGCATGAGTCAGTTGCTGCCATCTGGAAGTACATGGGACTCAGATTCCACAACACCCTCACCGTCAAAAGTGTTTCACCCCTTCATGTGTCACACACCACCCTTGTCTGCTGTCTTGTCTGTCTTGTCTGTTTGCAAATGCATCCTCTCCTACACAATTTACCACCCCCACATGTACCTATGTGTCTTCCCCAATATTCCACTTTCACCTCAAAAAAATGGGCTCCTGTCCCACAATAAAAATCTCATACCATACATAGCTCTCCATTTCACATGTGTCCACTGGACACACTTAACCCAGGTCCAATTGGCTTGACAATGTAGTTATGTTGTCCTCACACCTCTCTCTCTGGGGTTTGAGACTCCAAATTCATCTCCAAATCTGTCAAAGTGCACACTTGTTGCTTTACAAGAAATGGATAGCTATGGTTCTTTCCTACACCCTTCCAGCACATCCCTCCCTGCCTTTCAATATGTTTTTCCCCCTGCTTGCCCCCATTTCACCACTTTCCTATCGCCCCTTTTTTCTTTTCTTTATATTTTTTAGCTAGGAGCTTTGCAGCACACAGTGTCGCACAGCTTCACTTAGCTCAGCTAAATAGAGCTATAATGAGTATATGTGTTTTAACACTGTAAGTCACATGTACAAAATAAACACCTTTGCCATATTTTGAAGCCAAGCCCATCACACCTGCAGCACACTGCATTAACCTGCCACACCATGCAACTCTTAATTAAAACAGGCAGTTTAAACAAAATGTAGTAATTGCCAATTACAGTCATTAGGCATGTTTCAGCAGAGCTGCATGATGTGCTGCACCACGCAAACCAGAATAAACAGTAATGGAAAAAATGGGAGTGTACCTTGGATCCTGGTGCAATAGTACACTACTAGACAGCCAAACATATGCTAATGGATGTAACTGAAGTCTGTGGTGGGAGGTAAATGTGCCCTTTTATCATCAACATGTAGAAAGTCACCTGCTAAGGCATTCATGGCAAAATACATGTTCAATAGGGACTCTGGTACAGAAATACATCCATATAAAGCCATGCACATACTGACAGATGTAGAAAATGTTTGTCACAGCCTGTATATGTGCACATATATCTTGCAAGTACACCTGTTACAGCAGTGACTCAGTAGCTCAGTCTGTTAAATGACTTGCATACAGTACATTTTGACACACACAGGCCTGGGTTCAAATCCAGTGTTGTGCTGCATTTCAATTACATTATTGTGAAGACAGCAATTAATGAATCACTAATATACTCTTTATTCACACAAAGCATTGTATATTAAATAGTCACTTTTCAGTGCATGAATTCACAGGCCTGCAGGTAGGGACACACTTCACATATCTGTATACCAGTGCAATATGTTGCCTACTACTCTGTTATTGACACAGTTGCCTAACATCCGTACCTTAAGCACATGCCTTAATTGGAGTGCAAAGGGTACCTTCACCCTGGCACTGCCTCTACAGCAGGGCTAACATAGCTGACACAGATACACTTACGGCTTGTTGTCCTCCAAAATGTCCACACTCTCAGTCTATGTCTACTACCGGCATCAGCAGCTGCAGCCTGTGGTACGCACAACTCTATGTAAAGGTTTCTGCTACAGACCTACCCTCTGTGATGATGTAGTCTCCTCACCCCAGTAGTGTCCATTTCAACAGCTTAGAAAGGGGCCCAGGTCGACATAAAGGTTTTATATATATATATATATATATATATATATATATATATATATATATATATATATATTGCACAGTGCTTGTATGTCATTAGCTAATGAAAGTGCAATTCAGCTGCTTTGGCTGCAATTATCATTTCAGAACCACAGATTGGTTTAGAGGTAATCACCTGTTGACATTATACATTACAACACCTGCTCACCTGTGTCTGTATACATTGTGACATCCAGCAGGCATAGGGGTCTGTGGGTAAGTGGAATTTGTACTGTTGCACCCTTATCTTGGATCCTTTGAGCAGCTGTATGGCTGTGTGAGAGTGCAGATTTACTCACCATTATTAGGGTATGTTGGACATCCACACATATATTTCTGTATATAACAGGGATGTATATATAACTGCAGCTGCATGTGTGTGTGATATGTATATGTGTTATGTAGATATGTGGGGGGGTGTATGTATCATTTAAATATATATAGCTATATATATCAGCACATATCTATTTGTCACTACATAGCAACAGCTATACCATGCATGTGAGAGAGAGATAGTGACAGATGGATATGCATACATATATTGGTCTGTATAGAGATTTATACATAACAGGTCATTTTGATGAAAGGGCAACAGGATTGCACTTATTTCTACTAAGTCCATAGGCATGCCCAGTGGGACTGTCAATACTAATAAGGTGACGCCAGCCCAAACCTACCTGTACTCCAGTCTGGGATTGTGTATGTTACAGATATTAACATCCACCCCTGTTTCTGCAGCACTGCACTTCAGTCAAATTGTCCACAGCATTCATCAGCTGTGTGCTGTACTTAATCTGTGACTGCAGTTGGTAATGTTACACCACCAACAGACTGACAGTCTGCATACCTCTCAACTGTCCTGATTTCCACAGAATGTCCAGAGTTTTGCCTCATATGTTTGGTCTGTTCCTCATACATTTGTGGTCTTCTGGTGAGGTATTGAATATTGACATCATTACATTATACTACTTACAGACAAACGGTTTACCTTTACATGTGCGTAATGCACATGTGTGAAATACAAAAGTCCAAAAGGACTTTTTCAAGTTTTCAGAAGGCCGAAAACAAAATGCATCGAATGTGCAATGAGTGAATGCACAGTAACGTTCGCTCATTGCAGATTCAGCATTTTTGGTGCAACTTACGAATGCAGCAGTTGGGAGACCTGTACTTCAGGGCTGACTCGGTGTGATGCAAGCAGTACACAACCAATACATGGATAGGTACAAGTCATGTGTGTTGCCTGGCATCAGATATTTTAATATATGTACGTGAGTAGGAGTAAGGTGTCAGTCCCCAGGGCTCTAGGTTGTCAGTGAATGTGCTATGCATTGTCTCTTAGTCAATGCCAGGGGATTCTGGGCATGCCTACATCTGCCTACAGGGACATCATCAGGGGGCTCCTGCTCCTAGTTTTCTTGTGAGTGTGACTGTGGTGACCTAGGTACTGGTGGGGGCTGTGTATCCCTTCCCTATGCTGATTCTGCTGCAGCTGTTTCTACAGGATCACATTGTGTAGCATGGCACATACTGTGAACGTATGTGCACATGTGGCTGGAGAGTACTGCAGGGCTCCACCATATATATAAACGGCACCATAACCATGACTTTAGAAGCCCAAACACATGCTCTATGATGTTCTTAGTTTTTTTGTGTGCCTCATTATGGCATTCTTCAGTGGGTGGGTGTGCATTTCTGATGGGTGTTACATGGTTCCAGGATGAAGCCAGCATCCCCCAGTAGTAAATGGCCATGTGGGATGGCCCCTCCTAGCAAACATCTGGTACAGCTGTGATGCATGCCAGATATGGGAGTCATGATAACTGCCAGGGCATTGCACACCACCTGGCAGTTGATGGAGTGGTACCTCTTGTGGTTGGCATACATTCTACCCTCATCACTGGGTGGTGCCTTGATGTGTACATGAGTGCAATCTGTGGCACCCAGTACTCCAGAGCAGTGTGCTACACGGTAGAAGTGGTGCATATTGTTAGCCCTCACCTCAGGGGTGAGGGGAAAATAAATGAGATCACTGGCATGTGGTGTCATGGCATCCAGGAACTGGTGGAGTACACTGGATGCTGATGCCTGTGAGACCCCCATCATGTTCTCAGTTGGTCTTTGGATGGTACCTGTGGCTATTATCCTAAGGGCTACACATACCTTTGTTTCCACTGGGACGGGTTCCCCCTCTGTTGGCTCAGGGTCTGAGTTGAGTGTGGCAGAGCTCAGTGAGTTCTTGTAGTATGTCCCTGTCCACCTTGTAGTGTTCTACACTCTCCAGCTCATATAGCTCCAGGAAGGTTACCCTGAGCCTGAAAACTCTTCTCCTTCTCTACCTGGGCTTATTGTCAGCAGCACCAGGAGCAGCATTGACTTTGACATCAAGCACATACAGATGTAGCAGACCTGCAACAACCCCTAGCATTCTTTCAGTTAAAATTCCCAGGTCTATACTCTAAAGGTTCAGAGCATGGGTGAAAAATCAGACTGTTGGGTGCATGCATACTTTATAGTGCTCTACTGCAGGTGCTGACTGTGTGATTGTTTACCTATGATGCATTCCCCCTGCCTAGTATATCATTAACATAATTTACTGGCCCTAGTTTAAGTTAAACAAATGTCACAACTAATTACTACATCATTGCTTTTTAGATACTCTCAGCAATGCGGCACACCATACAAACAAGTGTAAACAAGCACCTTGAAGGTAAACAAAGTTTAGCAGTCACTGTACACACCGTCCCCCTGAAAAGTCACACTCAGCATGGCAGCATGCCATGCAAACACTCAGAAACACTTTCCCTGAAGGTAAATAAAGCTTAGTAGCCAGCGTACACACACCCCTGCTGAGCACAGTGGAGCGCTAAGCAAACAGGAGCTTACAAGTCCTCAGACACACCCCCTCCTGATGTCAGCTACCTGATCTGTGGACACCAACATGGTTCTGTGCCTACATAGAAGGGAATATGCGGATACTTTTTGTGTTATTCAGTAACCCCACCTCATTTGCATAGAGATCTGTGCACACAACCAGGAAACTACACAGTTCCAACCCCTAGCTAGTTAGCGACAGCACCATTCTACCATTGTAGATACTCCACACAGACTCTTATAATACATTTCTGTCACATACTATTAACTGTGGTTTTTCCTCTCTTTTTTTTTAATAAAAGCAGGTTTGCACACTGCGGGCTGTGGCGCACTGCGCAAACATGACCAAATCATTAAAAAAAATAAAATTATATTAACTTATATCCCTTTTGTTTTTGGACACAGGGTAGATAGTTTTGTTCATATCTATATGTGCTATGCCACTTCTGTCCATCTACCTGTGTTTTTACAGCCCCTGTTGCCTGTTTGAAATCCTGTACACAGAATTTTTCCATTGAAGCTATGGACACCAACACAGGGTCTGCATGGATGCCTATGTGCTTGCTGGATCACTCTACTTGCATCATTTGCATGAGATTCACCTCTTTATGAGGTGATTTGCATGCCACAGAACTTCCCATGTTGGCGCTCATGTGCACCGCTTAGCAGTGCTTACTGGATAGCACTGCTGCTTACTTTCATGTAAGCAGCGTGCCACGATGCCTACATGGTAAAACTACTGTATAGGCTTTATTAAATCCCTCCAATGAGATTATGCAAATGTCAGTGTTACTGCCTTTATGTGAAAAAATTAAGTTAAATGAATAATGCAGAATAATAAACAGTACTTATGGATACAAATATGAGAAGCATATTATATATATATATATATATATATATATATATATATATATATATATATATATATATATATACATACATACATACACAGTAGAACTTCAGTATCTAGAGAAAAATGTATGGAAAAACAAGATACGTGATGAGAAGGCACTAAAGAATTATCCTTGTCAAATGAAAGGAACAAAAGATTTGATATATATGCATTAATGAAGTGTCCATATTTCAAACATCATACAAAGTATATAATGAAAGAATATTTGAGTGTAACATAAGATTTTTTTATTACTGTTTTCATTTCAGTTTTGCTTTTTTACCTTGTTTATCCAACTGGGTTTAGTCAAAAAAACAACCCTTTTCAGTGAAGGCATACGAAGAAAAGCTTCAACATATTAACAAACATTTTTAAACAGTCATTACGTTATATACATGAATAAGCATTACATAATATACAGTAGCAATTTCACACACATTTGCTAATTAGATTACATTCATATGAAATAAATTACGCTACATGAATTCTTTGGAGGTTTTAGTTCCATTCCTGTTTTCAACCTGGGAAGAGTGTTTAATAAAGGCACTTGGATTTATGTTTCGTACAATGCAGCGTACCAGGAAAGTGCTTAGTAAGGCATTAGGGATATACAATAAAAATTATATGGCTGAAGAGAATGCATGTTGTGTTTTTGCTGATTGATATCAACTAAATTCATGTGCTAATTTTCAGAAAATTGCTATAACAATGAATTCTTTAAATATTCAGAATTAAAACTTCCACAAAGAATAAGCAGATATCGATGTACAGAACTGCATCCTTGTAAGTTAGTCTCTCTTACTCTGCAATCAAGGCATGATATTACACTTAATGCATGTGTTACATTTCAAAATGCTAGACCACATAAACCAGAAGTGGAATTCCTTATTTTCCAGTGCTGTTCTTACCTACAAGTTGGCTGTTTCTTTCTACAGCAGATGTTTTGATGATTCATTACATTTCTGGATGTCTGTTACCCATAGAGTCTGTTTTCCGATCCTTTCCTCAGGCAGGTGAACAAAGCTTCTTTTGTCGGTACTACAGGAATCAACATACTGTCTGCATTCTATTATTTGAAACTGCATCAATCCCCACTCACTAAGCTGTTTCAAAAATGGGGTTGGCATAATGGTTATGGTATTTTCCCTACAGACACAAGGTGTAGGGTTTGACTCTCACCTCTGAGGGAAATTGGCTAGGCACAGAAGGGCAGCTAGCCTAGTATTTACTTATAAATCTAAGGAAATAAACTCAAGACATACATACTACCCTTCTAATCCTTCAGCAACTCCTGCAATATGTAGATTATTTCATCTGCTCTACTTTTTCTCTTAGGCACATTTGTAACTAGTTTGACTGTTTTTTCATCCAACTCTTTTGCTCTGTTGCTGGCCTCATGCCTGTTGGCATAAAAGTAGCTCAGCTAGTCTTATAGGCTACTCGTGCTGGTTCCAACAAAGTTAATTTTGTTCACATTATTTTCAACCTGTCCTACAATAGACTTGTATTCCAGCCAAGACTGGTTCTCTGCCTAACATCTGGTGGTTATCAAAAACATGTTCCAGAATGCCCATAGCCCTCAGTAGGATAAAGGAGTATCATAAAATGAATAAATACCCCCAATTTCAAGTTTAAGCATTGTCAAAACACCAGTAAGTGATTCCAAGATATATTTATTTGTGTGTGTGTGTGTGTGTGTGTGTGTGTGTGTGTGTGTGTGTGTGTGTGTGTGTGTGTGTGTGTGTGTGTGTGTGTGTGTGTGTGTGTGTGTGTGTGTGTGTGTGTGTGTGTGTGTGTGTGTGTTTTTGGTAACAGTATTCAACAACCTCCAGTTACATCTGGCTTCCCTGCCAATCTCGATGGGAAAGGTCAACAACTTGTTAATTAGTGTCTCCCAGTGATCTACTCTGGCCTATCTTCTTTTCAGTGTATACATGAATGATGTAGTACAACCTAAGGAAATCCCTATAACTTAATGTGTGGGTGACAAAACTTGCAAAAATGTTACTAGATAATATGTGCTATGTACTATTATAAAGCTATTTATACAGTTCAAAGGCCTGATACATAAACCAGCAAACAAACAAATAAATAGGAACCCTATATAAAAAATAATACATTTTTTATTTCACTGAGTCTTAGGTGGTTAGGAGCAGTTGTGACTTAAGCAGAAAAGAAATTGGAAGTGGTTAAACATAGCCTAGAAGTAGAAGTTGGTGAATACTTTACATTTCATATATGTGTCTGTGTATATGTACACACACACACACACACACACACACACACACACACACACACACACACACACACACACACACACACACACAAACACACACACACACACACACACACACAAACACACACACAGGTCCCAGTAATTTTGCCAAATAAACAGATGGCCAACAGGCATATGAGATTTACAATCCCCAGGTAGGGGACTATACTCTTCTCCATGGGGAATGTTTGATCTCAGAGTTTTTATATATAATTAGCAGAGGGTATAGTCCACCACATGGGGTTGTAGAAGTGCTTGTCCCCTTGCAAAAAAAATATGCTTTCTTTCTGTTTTTTTTTTTTTACTTTTGCATGCACCAAGGTTAATTTTTGGCCCATGTATAACAACATGTCGACATGCATAATGTCATTCAATTTGTTTTGATATTATGCATGTCAACATAAATGGTATTTGATCAAGTTAAGTAATTCCACATATATATATATATATGTGTGTGTGTGTGTGTGTGTGTGTGTGTGTGTGTGTGTGTGTATATATATATATATATATATATATATATATATATATATAAGAAAGACAACTTGTCAAATGGGAAAAAAAAGCTGATTGAAAATTAGCCAATCAAATGTACCTACTTTTTTATTGTTCTGTTCATTTTACTTGTTGCTGCACTTGAAAAACACTAGCATAGAGCTGAATCTAGTATTGTTTGTGACTTTTGGAGCTTGTAGTACAGTTAATCTTTTGTCTAGAGAGGCCTAGCTGTTCCTTCATGGGAGAGGGTTTCAGTTTGGTCTGATCTAGCTAGAGTTACTGCTACATGGGCTCTGTTTACGTTTTTTTGATTGGATAATTTGAACTTTGGCTGGTTCCTGTTTCTCTGCCTTAAATAGCCAGTGTTTAAACCAGTTTGTGCTTGTTTACTCAAAGCTGCAGTGAGTTAGCCCTTCTGCCCTTACTATGCTGTTTTCCAAAAACCTGCTGTGAGACTACACAAGATAAGTACTTATTTTCAACAGTTTTCTGCACTTCAGACTAACTATTTGCTGCATATCTTTTTAAACTGTGCAACTGTATTTTAGGTTTAGTGAATTGAATCCTTACCTCTGTTCTGATCTTGCGGTAGCGTTGTCGCCTCACAGTACAACATTGTCCTGTTCGATTCTCAGCTAGAGCGTCTTCTGTGTGGAGACATGCGTGAATGTGCATACCTTCGTTGAAGGTTGTGTGTCAGGGCTGGCAACTTGGCACGTAAAAATCTACTGCCAATCATTAGCGGAACGGAGTTCCACTGTGGCGACCCCTAACCAGGAAAAGCCAAAAGACACAACAACAACAACCTCTGTTCTGATCTTGTATCCCCACCCTCCTGCTCAACTGTTGCTGTGGTCTTAAAGCTTGGTGGCTTTTGAGTTGCCCGCCTCTACTAAAAAATTAATATTGGACACTCCTCCCAGTCCCATTGCATCAGCTCATTCTACTGAGTATAGTGTGATCAGTTGTGAAGGCTCACCTATTGCATCAGACCATTCTACTAAGTACAGTGTGATCAATTATGAAAGCCCACCTTTTTAGCTTCTTAACCTTGAATTATCTTCTGTCTCCTTACTTTGTACTAAAACAAATATATATATTGTGCCTCTTCCTACTTCATTTTGCTTGTGCATTTAGTTTGCCACATTTGTTACTTCTTGCTAGTAGCCTAATTAAACTGATTACAGTATTCTATTGAACTGCTGCTTTATTTGAGCTGTTTTTGCTGTTGTGATTGTGAGCTAATTCATCACATTTGCACTGTTTTAAAGCAATTTACCAATTAACTGCATTTTATTACTGTTTTTCACTGCTATTTACTGCAATTCATTACTTTTTAATTTCATTTTACTCCATTTTATTACTGTTTATCTGTATTTATTCATACTGTGAGTTCTGCTTTTGTCTGTAAGAGGTTAATCTGTGCTTTTTGTGGGTTTTACTGTGGTCTTAATACTTAAATTGAGTAGCATCGTCTGGATACAGGTTTGCTGCATCCAGAGCTGTTTGTTTTTGCCTTCTGTGTTGCTGGTAGCCATCTTGTATTGGTAGGGGCCTAGCTTCTCTGCTAATGAGAATAGCAGGGATGCCTGGACCTTGTCTGGTACAGGCTGATTGGTATAGAAAGCAGGGGCTAGCAGAATTGGATAGATTTCTGTGTTACTAGAATCGTCTGTTTTTTGTGGTATTTAAATCTTGTGTTTGAGCTGGTTTGGGCTTGTTTGTACATCACACACTGCAGCTGCACTGTTTTAACCCATTGTGAGGTATTCCAACTACAAATTTTCACTTAGTAGCACTTGTGTGATCACCTAGTAGTACTCCTCTTAGACCTTCCACCCTTTACCCCTTAGCTCTCTCTGGCCTCTCTCCCTGATTCTGACAAATATGGATGGACAATTTCCTACAGTTTCTCCTGCCAGTCTGGTTAATAAGGGCATCCTTACACAGTGTAGCAACTGCCTCATGTACACAGACAACCCTCTACTACTACCACCTAAGAACATAATTTGTGGGAGATGCAGTTACATTAAGAACCTAGGGTCTATGCTTTCTCCCTCACAAGCCAGTATATCTGGCACTAAGAAGGTTATTAGTTCAAACACTACACCTCAAACACCACCCATACCTACACAACACACACCTACATATGCAGGGGTCTTCAACAAAAACATGCCCAAACAAGAGACCTCCAAGACAAAAACACACCTGAATCCATTGACCACCACACCACACGCCGCACACAGTCCACACACCTGTGTCTCACAGCCACTAAGGCCTAAACATACACCCAACATATTAGCCATAGGAGACTCCAATGTGGGACACAGAGATGTGCCCCTCACCAGGCTGTATAAGGAGAAAGTCATGGTTAGTTGTTTGTCAGGTACCAGAATCCATCATATCATCCATGCACTCAAGTCTCTCAACAACATGTATTGTTATGAATCTGTCATAGTCCATGTAGGTGTGAATGACTTGAGACATACCTCCCTGGACTATATGAAGAAAGACATGATCAAGCTCACTGAATATGTGTCCTAGTCAGGTATGTTCTTAGCCTTAAGCAGCATTCTACCATCACACAGAATGATGCCTCAATGCAAACAGAAAACAATTGACTTTAACAATTTGCTTAGTCTCTGGTGTCATTCCAGGGGGATCCAGTACCTGACAACCTGGGAAAACATGACTGACATACCACGATGCTTTGCCAGAGATGGCCTGTATCTGTCTCCCTTGGGCTTCAAGCTTCTGGCAAAGGCTCTTGCTCCCCAATAGTGACTTTTTTAGGCAATGCCATGAGGTCAAAACTACGAACATGAAATTTTAATTAAAATGCAAATTAAAGGTCATGTTGCCAAACGCTAGGAGTCTAAACATGAAACTGCACTCATTGCAAGCATTCTTAACCCTGAAAGATGTTGGCATTTGTGCAGACACAGAAACCTGGTTTAAAGCTGTAGAGAGCACCCCAGCTATACCAGGTTACCCATTCTATCATACATTCAGACCCCAAACCATTGGCAGCAAAGCAAAAGGATGTGGAGTTGTAATATATATTAAAGACATACACACCTCCAGGCTTATCAAAATGCACAAGAGACACTCCAGGTGCAGTTAACCACTGACAAGAACCCTATTCAAATCATAGCTAGCTACAGGCCCCCAACTTTGACTCAAAATGCTGACTCTACCTATCTGGACCTCTTTGAATCTATCAGGACTCAACCCTTTACCCTGACCCTGGGCAACTTTAACTATCCCACCATAGATTAGAAGAACTACTCATGCCAAAACACAAATGCCCAGAGATCCCTTGATTTTTTTCAATGCAAATGCCTTGGACCAGCTGGTCGACACCCGCACAAGAGGTGACAATATCTTGGACCTGGTATGAACCAACATGAGTAACCACTGCAGCATCCCTACAGTGTCATCTTCCCTGGTAAGATCCAACCACAAAGTGGTCACTTTCAAAGTCACCATCTCCCCCAACCCCCCCCCCCCCCCAGCTAGGGTCAAATGAAAAAACTTCTCCAAAGCTGATTACAACCTCCTGAGGGAAGGTATAAACAATTTCACAGCCCCCTCCCTCTTTCCCCATAGGAACTGGGGCATATGTCCAAACCTACACCAAAGTACTATACAAGCATTTATATCACTGCATGGAATTAGAAATACCTGGCAGGACAAAATCATTCTCCGCAAGGAAGAGTAAACCTGTCTGGTGGACATCTGCAATAAATAAACTCTATAATAAAAGGAAAACAATTGCTGTCCAGGACAAAGAAGGAGCAGGTGCCTATCTTAGCCTGAACAAGTAAATAAGAGCACTAGTAAAATCCTCCAAAGCAAACTTCAAGTCCAAACTGGCCACATCTACCAAGGATAATCATAAGGCTTTCTTCACATATGTCCACAGCCTCAAAGAACTGATGGTAAAGAACACCACATACACTTACTCCATAGGTATAGCCAACCTGCTGGCAGACAGGTTCAGTGAAAAATTCACCCCTCTGTCCCCCATCAGTAAATCAGGACACCCACAGCACTTGCCCCCCTCCCTTTATCTCTAGGGTGCAATCCATCATTGCCGTCTCAAAGGCAAAAAAGTACAGCATCGATGGGACCAGATAACATCCCAGGCTGCATCCTACATGGACTCAGAAAGGCCCTGCAGCACCATTGGGCACCCTAGTCAACCAAAACCTGAGTGCTGGCTTTGTCTCACCTAAGCGTAGTACAGCCACTCTTATCCCTTTGCACAAAGGTAGTGCATCAACCAATCCAGGAAATTATAGACCCATCAGCCTAACTATCCTGATCTGCAAGGCCATGGAGCAGATTATCATGGACCTCACTAACAAGGGCATTGGCAACCTCCAAACACTCAATCCCACAAAAATTGGTTTTGTCAAGTGGAGGTCATGCCTAATAAATTTGGTTGACTTATTTGAGACAGTCACCAAAGCCATGGACAAGGGGAAGATGGTGCATACTACCTACATTGACCTGGCTAAAGCCTTTGATACTATTCTCCACTCAAGTAGAATAGATAAACTCTCTCAACTAGGCATCAATCCATATGTTACCAGATTGGTAGCAAACTAACTCACTGATAGAACCCACCTAGTCAAAACAGGGGAAGCCACCTCAAGCAATAGACCCATAATGAGCAGTGTAATCCAGGATCGGTCTTGGGGCCTCTGTTGTTTGGGATATACTTTTTGCAGTGCAAGCCAAAACTGGTGGGCTATGGCTAACGAAGTTTGCAGATGACTGCAAGGTCAGTTCTGTCATCAATTCCCCTAGTGATGTAAACATCCTCCAAGAGGATCTCACCCAAACAAATGACTGGTGCTAGAAACATGGCCTCAAACCGAATGCCAAATGCCAAGAAATGCATCATCATCCCCTTTGGAGAGAGTGACATCCCCACAAATTATCACATTAATAACAAGGTCCTAAGCACACAATTAGGTTTGAGGGAATTGGGCACCCAGGTTGATAGCAAACTGACTTTTGACCACCATGTTGCCTCCACAGCAAACTGACTTTTGACCACCATGTTGCCTCCATTCTATGGAAAGCTCTCTACATGGCCCACCTCATTAGTAAGGGTATCTCATCCAGAGATAAGGAGGTCATAACATCCCTGTATTCTTCCTATATAAGGCCAATTATTGAGTACAATGCCCCCTTTGCCATGTACCTCACAAAGCACATGCAGCACCTGGAGAGACCACAGAGGTTCCTCACCAGGAGGATCCAGGGCCTCAAACATTTACCCTACACAGATAGGCTAAAAGGCCAGTCCCTCTACTCAGTTTCATGTAGACTCCTCAGAGGTGACCTCTGTCTGGTTTACAAAGCAATCTCAGACCCTGCCTTGATGGGACTGCTGCATATCTGCAAGTCAAGCTCCACTCAAGTAACCCGCATGCGTGACCTCAACCTGATCTGTGACATCAATAGGACTTGTTGGTGGGACAAATTTGTGCCCCAGAGACTCCCCCTTCTGTGGAATAGACTCCCTCTCCACATCAAGCAGAGTACCTCATTAACCCTTTTTAAGTGCAACCTGGATAACTGGATGGAGAACAGAAAATGCACACCTGGGATTATACCTATGTATCTGCTGGACAGGGGAATTGAGTGCTGACTTGTCAGAACATGGGCTAAATTCTTGGCTAGGCTTGTAAGGACCTCAGGGCCAATAGCATAGTAACTTTGTATGACCCTATGGTGCAGTGGGGATTGGGAAATTTCCTTTTCTGCACTGCAGTGCAATATTGGAGTTAGCATATATAATAAGCAGGGGGTGTAGGGTGCAGGGGGCTATCCTCCTGCAAAAAAACAATGTTTTTTTTCTATTTTCGCTAGGCTACTGATTGGCAAGTTGTGTTCAATCAGTTGCCTTTCAATGTGTTGACATTTCAGTGTATTAATATAATCCACACACAAACACTCGTGCGCGCGCACACACACACACACACACATATATATATATATATATATATATATATATATATATATATATATATATATATATATATATATATATATATATATATATATATATATATGTACATATACATATATATATATAACACACACACACATATGCATATGGGTGCTGATTGTTTCATTTGTTTGGCAAAGTGAAGTGTGGGTTCATTTCTGCAAATGTTCATTTTAACAATCCTGTTTTGTCAAATGTCCATTTTGCCAAAAGAGGTAACTGTGTTTGTATTAAGGATGAGATTGTTTGTGTGACTATTTGTTGGTTAAGGTTAGAGTAAGAGCTGGGTAGGGGTATACATTTAGTGTGAGAGAGAGTGTGTGTGTGTGTGTGTGTGTGTGTGTGTGTGTGTGTGTGTGTGTGTGTGTGTGTGTGTGTGTGTGTGTGTACATGCGTGTGCATGCTTATTTTTTTGAAGTGGGTATGTAAGCTATCTTGTGTAGTGGTTATGTTACAGAAAGGGTTTTTCTTAGGTAGGGTGTTGAGTTAGGGTGTGGGGGCAGGAGAAGGCTTAGGGTTAGCATGCATTATTATAGTGGACACTCAGACAAAGGCACATGCACAACAAAAAATCTGTCCCCTAACTTAGCCCTTACTCTAACCCTAAGCACAAACACACTTACATACACTCAGAAACATTCAAAAAATACTATTTATCAAATTGCCATTCAATAAAATTACATATGCACACTCACCACAAAGCATATCCACTTATAAAGCCTTCACTCAGACCATAGACTGGAAACTCTACTACCAACACTTACACATACAATGACACAATAAAACCTATCACCTTACCTACACTTGTCCTAAGCCTAAATCACAAACACACGCACGTACTCCCAACCCAATCACACTTAAGTTGCATAGAAACATTTAAATTTTCACCATTTGAATAAAAGGAAGTACCCCAATAACAACGATTTGACATACCATCACAGGCACAAATTCGAAAATATTGCTGTTCAACACAGTGTTACACACCCATACATCTATATATATATATATAGAGAGAGAGAGAGAGAGAGAGAAAGAGAAAGAAAGAGAGAGGCATTATTATAACAATAACCCACGCCTGGGTGTGGGTAATGTGGGATTTACCCATGGTTGGCGTGGTTTGGTCCCGGTAAGCCCGAGGACCAAACAAAGACAACCGTGGGTAAATCCGCATTACCCACACCCAGAAGTGGGTTATTGCTATTATACTATGACATTATTTAAGAAAAGAAATAATTACTTTTCTTAAATAATGGCATTGTATAATGCCTCTTTGCTGCCCTTCCGCAGCTGTCTGGTATCCGCGGCAGTTCTGATGTACTGCACATGCCTACGCAGTACATCAGAGCTGTGGCCAAACGCAACGGAGAAAGCAAGATCTCCGTTGCATTTTACTAGCTATGTTAAATGGGTTTAACATAATGAGACAGCTTTAAAATAAGCAACGGAGATGTCCGTTGATTATTTTAAAGCTGTCTCGCTATGTTAAACCCATTTAACATAGTGAAACAGTAAAAAGCAACGGAGATCTTGCTTTCTCCATTGCATTTTTTTTTAAACCTGTCTTGCTATGTTAAATGGGTTTAACATAGCGAGACAGGTTTAAAATAAGCAACGGAGATCTCCGTTGCTTATTTTAAAGCTGTCTCGCTATGTTAAACCCATTTAACAAAGCGCGACAGGTTTAAAAAGCAACGGAGAAAGCAAGATCTCCGTTGCTTTATTGTGTCGCTATGTTAAAGGAGTTTAACATAGCGAGACAGCTTTAAAAAAAGCAACGGAGATCTCCGTTGCTTTTTTTAAACCTGTGTCACTATGTTAAACTCTTTTAACATAGCGAGACAGTGTTTTAAAAGAGACTTATACTAATGGAAAAAGTCCGGGCGACCGGACCTTTTTCCATTAGTATAAGTCAATTTACAACGTGCACGCTGGCCAATCAGGATGCACGTTTTGGAATATTAATGGGGGGTCATGGTATAATTTGAGATAACCCACAGTATCAAGCATTGCTTCACAGTGAGTGGTAAATTATTGCACATACTAGGTAGACACTGTATCACATCCTGATCTCTTGCCTTCCATTCTTTCTTTTTAAGTTCAGCAGTACATTGTTGGTGTTAGCCCCATTGTGTACTCTAGGCTCAGTACTTCAAAATGAACCAGGTCCAACCGTGCCTTGATTACATGGACAGATCACTTCCAGGAATTTATATTCCTCCAAGTACAGTCAGAGCTTCTTTACTCTATCAGGTTGGTTTGAATGTTTTTGCCCACTATGTTGTTAGGCAGAAATCATTGAAAGTTCATTTAGTGTTTACAAAAAGCTGCACTGTGCTCTGTAACTGGCTGAATCAGTGTTGTATACAGTAGCTTAATTATTTTTCTGGATCACATGGATATTCCTTTTGGTATATCCAAATAACTTTCAAGGCAGTGTGGAGGCATTATTAACTCTTTTTAAGAGCTGTTGACAATTACATTACTGTGCACTCAAGGTCATCTCTAACCACCATATCTCTTCACCTCTACTTTAACCATTTCTCTTCAACTATAATGACTCTGATCTATTGCTTTCTTACCCACTTATAATATTTTTAGCTTTACCTGCTTTCAGTTTCAGATTTACCTGCTTCCCTTACATCTCTTCATCTGCTTTCCTCTACTATATCTCCCTTTTCCTTAAAATTAGTTATATCTATTCCCCTTTAACTTGTCCACTTTATAGTTTTACTTAAACACTAATGACTGTCTCCTACTCTAGCCCTATGTACCTTTTAACATTCACTCACTACTACCTTATACCTCATAGGTTTATAGGGAGGTTCATAGGTAAATACTAGGCTATCAGCCCTTAACCATTACAAGCCTACCCATCCACATAATCAAAAGGAGGCACAACCTTTATCATCAAATGTACTTAATTTTCTACCACCTACCTATACCATGTTTTGATTTATTTCTTTACTTAAAATCAAGCAGCCTTGGACTATAAACCTAAAATCATGACTGGCTACCAAAAACAGATTTTCTGTATATTGTATGAATACATTATATGCTAATGCACCTTTCTATGGGAGTATATCATCCAATACTTATTTATTGTCCTGATGCTCCATCAATGTGCCCCATCCCTAAACCAAGGCTTCCAAGACTCTCTTTATAATGTATAAGCATGCCTGGAGGGTAAAACCCACTAATCTTTACATTTAGACTAGCTATAACCTATTTTATACATAATTTCATCATAAACGTTATCTCATTATGCATGCTCTAAGGACTTACGCTCACTCAAACGCATATTTATTCTTTCAACAGCTTCTAGAACTGTGACATGCCATTCTCAAATTACAGACTATTATTCAGTCATCTGACATATACTTTTTCCCATAACTGTACTGCATCTAGTTTAAGAATACAACCACCTCTGATCAGACAATTCATTTTAGTAGCAAAATATGTCTAAAAAATGTATATATTTTTATAATTTGCTTTTAAAAGTAAACATGACATTTTCTTTATCTTATATATGACATTTTCCAAACAAGATATGTCACTTAAATATGACTACTTGTTGTCTACCACCATAAATAATGTACATACATATCTTACTTTACATTGTCTGTTACATGAAGAGGACAAAAATATTTGTTAACCAAAGCACTCTCATAACTTTTGATCTGATTGTTTCAGTTATACAGTTTACATATATTTGTTAACCAAAGCACTCTCATAACTTTTGATCTGACTGTTTCAGTTATACAGTTTACATAATCAAAGTGCCCTAACACTGTCGATGCTGTCTTAACTAATTAGGTTTAATCTTTATTCTATAATTTGCAGGTAATGTTTAATTAACTCTAAATAGTGTATTTTTCTTTTTCAGACAGACATTAGATAAACATTTCAGCAGTTATGAAAAGAAATACCTTATTCCCTCTACACAAAACATACAAAGCCAAGATACTATTCAAGCTAAAATGCCTCGTTAACTTTTAATATGACTGCATCAAATGATAAGCTTACTTAACCAATCAGCGGAGCTTAAAATTACAGCCAACCAGCACTCTAGTCAAAAATATTGTCCAATCCAAAAAAATACAAATCATTAATCCTGTTTATATAACTTGGAATAATGTAATTTTCACACTTATGTAACTTGGAATAATGTAATTTTCACACTTATGTAACTTGGAATAATATAATTTTCACACTTATGTAACTTGGAATAATGTAATTTTCACACTTATGTAACTTGGAATAATATAATTTTCACACTTATGTAACTTGGAATAATGTAATTTTCACACTTATGTAACTTGGAATAATGTAATTTTCATACTTATGTAACTTGGAATAATATAATTTTTTCAAACAAGTATTACATAGCTTGACTGTCACCTCATAGCAAGAGGTTCTCCGGTTTGGTTCTCAGCTGGAGTGCCTTCTGTGTGGAGTCTGCATGTCCTCCCTGTGGTTGAGTGAGTTTAAAGACATGCAGGTAGGTGCACGTGTGTGCCTTCTGTGAAAGTTGGGCACCAGGCTGGCAACTCAACACTATAAAAACACCACTGCCAATCAATCTGTATACTGGTGAACTTGGAAAAGCTGAAAGACGTTGCTTTGCAATTACATAGTTAGACTTTCTCATACTAAATATTATAGCCATGTGGCCAAACATGACACTAACAGAAAACACTAAACCTAAAAGAGCAAGTAGCAGTTCTAACACAAAACATTTTCAGTCTTCTAGGCAAGTCTAGCAGCATTAAAAATTACACCATTACCTATTCCACTAATCAACTTGTCCAGAATATCTGACTATTGTATTTTAAAACCACATGTAACATTGTCTAGCTCTGGCCTTCAGCATAAATCATGCTAAACCTCATATAGTCACACATATAAAATTTAACATTTATAGTGTCAGATGGACCTGAAGGAATGTATAACAATTCAGTACAAAGCATTTTATCCTGCTAAGCTTATCCAAAAATATTAATCATTGCACAGTTGCTTATTATCATATTTGACTTGAAAATAGTTCTACGTTCTTATATTTAACAAGCATATGGTAAGACAAAGTCTAGCTGATGACTCAGGCATGCATGAAATGCCTTGATTTTTATACTGCATGAATTATACCAGACTCATACACCCTCCTACATTTAGTCTTTATGAATCACTTTTTGTGGTCAGCTCGGTAATCATCATCACAATATGTTTCTGTAATAAACCTAACATAATTATCTTAAGACAGTAGGGGGAATTCATTAAAGCCTACATGATTTATTTTTTTTGTGTGTATGAATTGCGCAGTGATGCGTACACGAGCGCAAATGGTTTTAGATTCAGTAAGCAACACTTAGGGGCGCACAAGCATGCACAAATAAGGCAAGTTCTGTATAATGCAAATGACCTCATAAGCAGGTGAATATTATGCAAATGACCCAGGTGGAGCAATCCAACAAGCAAAAGATATCTGGGTAGACCCTGTGTCCATGTCCATAGTGTATTTGGCAATTTTCTGCATACAGGAGTGTACACAGAAAGAAGAGGATGTAAAAGTCCACAAATATGGACATAACTCGCCCAAAATGGTTAGATCGCATACATTGATGTGTGAAAAATGCATTGTGGATGTTTGAAAATGCAAGGGTATATGTTAAAATATTTTTTTTTTAATGAGTTTGGCATGTTTGTGATATGTGCCACAGTGCGCAAATGTGCCTAATTGAAAAAAAAAGGAATAAAAAGTATTTTAGAATATTTGTCAGAAATGTATAGGATGTTGCAGCAGGTCCATACAGTAGTGCATTGGTGCTGTTGCCTAGATCATATGGCTATGAACCGTGTAGTTACCAGGCTGTCAGCATGGATATGTCTGCAAATAAGGTGAATTTGTTGAATTGGTAAAATAAGCAACCGTCTCCACAGATCTTTTTCTTGTAAACTCCTACCCATGTTGATATTTCCACTGGATGTGGATGCCAGCAGGGGGGTGTGTCCCATTAGTTTTAAGAATTTTTTAATTTCCAGTGCA
The DNA here is from genome assembly GCF_019279795.1 of Protopterus annectens. Classification (NCBI taxonomy): domain Eukaryota; kingdom Metazoa; phylum Chordata; order Ceratodontiformes; family Protopteridae; genus Protopterus; species Protopterus annectens. The sequence goes on from NC_056737.1 coordinate 911,291,252, forward strand.
CGTGTTTGTGCAGTGCACCACACTGCTGAATGTGTTCACATGAAAAAGACCGCCCAGGTCATAGTGATGACATAAGCAGGAAGTAATTAAAAACAGATATATTCAATTATTTATTTTGCGATTTGTATCAGCTATGTAACTTAGTGCAGAGCATCATGTCGCACAATAAAGTAGAACCAGTAAATGATGTTCCTTATTATCTAGGCAGGTGAAATGCATAATAATTAGCCAATCACACATACTGGACCTACAGCAGATCTGTATAAAGTATGACTATAACCTACCTTCTGATTTTTCCCCAATACTCTGGACCATTGGAGTACAGACATGGGAATTTTAACTGAGATAATGCTAGGGGCTGCTGCAGGTCTGCTACATCTATATGTTCTAGATGCTGAATTCAGTGATGCTGGTGCTGCTGACAATAGGCCTAGGCTGAGAAGGAGAAGAGTGTTCAGTCCCAGGGTAACCTTCCAGGAGCTACATGAATTGGAGATTGCTGAATGCTACGGGGTGGACAGGGACATATTACAAAAGCTCACTGAGCTCTGCCACCCTCCACTCAGAGCCAGAGCAAACAGAGGGGAACCCATCCCAGTGGAAACAAAGGTATGTGTAGCCCTTAGGATTCTAGCAAGAGGTACATTTCAAAGACCAACTGGGGACATGATGGGGTTGTCACAGGCATCTGCATCCAGGATACTCCACCAGTTCCTGGATGTTATGCTACCATGTGCAGTGAGCACATATCTTTTCCTCTCTCCCCTGAGGTGATGGCTAGCAATATGCAACAGTTCTACAGTGTAGCACAATACAATGAGGTAATGGGTGCCATAGATTGCACCCATGTACACATCAAGGCTCCACCTGGTGAGCATAGTAGACTTTATGTTAACCACAAGGGGTACTACTCCATCAACTGCCAGGTCATGTGCAATGCCCAGGGGATTATCCTGAATGTGTGTGCTGACAGTCCTGGCAGTTATCATGACTCCTATATCTGGCACATATCACAGCTGTACCAGATGTTTGCTAAGGGGGACATCCCACATGGCCATTTACTGGGGGATGCTGGCTATGCCCTGGAACCATGGATAATGACACCCATCAGAAATGCACACACACACCCACAGAAGAACATCATAATGAGGTGCACTCACAAACTAGAAACATCATAGAGCTTATGTTTGGGCTGCTGAAGTCACGGTTCTGGTGCCTAGATATATCTGGTGGAGCCCTGCAGTATTTTCCAGCCACATGTGCACATATGTTCACAGTATGTGCTATGCTACTCAGTATGATCCTGCAGAAACAGCTGCAGCAGGATCAGCTAAGGGATGGGATACACAGCCTCCTACCAGTGCCTAGGTCACCACAGCCACAGTCACAGGAGGACTACGAGGAGTAACCCCCTACTGATGTCCCTTTAGGCAGACATAGGAGTGCTCAGTACACCCTGGCTTTGGCTAAGAGGCAATGCATAGCACATTCACTGACAACATAGGGCTCTAGGGACTGAAATCTTACTCCTCTTTTAATTTAACAGAAATTAAAAGAGATGGCAGGCAACCCACACATCCTGTACCTACTCGTCTGTTGGTTGTGTACTGCTTGCATCAGACAGAGTAAGCACTGAACTATGTTTGTGTCAGCCACTGCATTTGCAAGATAAGTCCATAACCAACACAGTACTCATAAGGATTATTATGATATGGCATTGTATGTATGCAGCTGGCACGTTATGCAAGTAAATATAGTGGGCAACTTGAACAGAAATTACATCCACATGGGACTACAGATACCCATTCCTCTACCTTGTTTCCATGAGTATGCACTAGGCCTTATGCATGGAATAGTCTTGCAGTCTTACTGCAACAGATTACTGGTACATCTGTCAACACAGGTGTTAGACAGTGAGGTGACATGAGAGTCAGGGTACTATGTATCCCAGCAGAACATGTGGTGGTGTTCCACCACCCCCAACACAGCAGTGTTCCCTTGTAACTGCTGTAACACAAACTCATAAATGATATATCAGCATGCCAGGCACTTTCAGGACAGTAACATAGAAATTAATCACACATTCTGTATCTTATTTAGCACGAGAATAACAATATACATATGTATGCAATTGATTGTGTGATGAATGATTGCTGTTTGTCAGGCAGCTTGTGTGGCTCAAAGGACTAGGGCAATTAGTTTGTGTGTTGGAATTCATGGTTTTAATGTAGATGTAGCCTATTATTTTGGATGTCAGGCATTATTACTGTTTGATTATCAACAACAAGAACAGAAAGTGAGTCCCAGCTCTACTTTCATTTTACTCTGAAAAGGCTGTGGCCGAGGCGCTAAGAGATTAAGAATTGTATTTGCAAGTATACTGAACTGTATTGAATAAATTATTCCAGACTTTGAAAGTAGAGCTGGGACTCACTTTTTGTTCTTGTTGTTGATAATATAGTTGGCGGTCTTTTTGTTGTTTTACATTATTGCTGTTTGTTTTCCAGACTGACAGCCTGTGTGTGGTGTAATATTATTAACCTTTGTGACATATTAATTACATCACACAACTGAAGAAAGTCATAGCCAAGTTCAGTGATGTGCAGCATTAATTTTGTGTAACACACAAATCCTGGACTGAAGTACAGGTAGGTGTGGGCTGGAGTCAGTTTATAACTAGTAAAACTCCCACTGGGCATGCTCATACACTTAGTTAAGCAAAGCACATTTCTGTTGCTCCCCACTCAAAATTACTTGTATATATAGATATGTCTGCTGATACACACACACACACACACACACACACACACACACACACACACACACACACACACACACACACACACACCTCCATGTATATTTACATCCCTGTTATACACAGAGATACGTTAATATATCTGTGTATGTCTATATTGTCCTACATACCCTGATAATGGTGATTAAAGCTGCAGTATGACACATATATACTGTTGCTCAAAGGAACAAATGTAAAGGCTCAACAGTAGATAATGCACTTTCCCACAGCTCCCTGTGCCTGCTGGTTGTCACAAAACATAAACTAACAGGTGAAAAGGTGGTGTTATGCATCATGTTGTCTACGCACACATTGATACGGCATACTGTTTTGGCCCACAGGCTTGTCCATCCAAATGCAAACATATGGCCAAAATGGCTACTGTAGACGCAAATCTAGAATAAAAAACAGTTATCTGACTGCTAGGCTACTAGATGCAAAACACAGTTGAGAAGCAATGTCACTCTGCAGCCCACACATGCTGTTCAACACAATCCTATTTTATGTCCTCCACTAGTATTCACCTGCACTCACATATAAATCAGACGTCAGCTGTGGTGTGTGCTGCAAATACTGTGATTTATACTGTGTAAAACTAGATTGGTAGGAGTTGTAATCTCACTCCAGCCCAGTTGGTGTGTGTCTGTGTGTGTGTGTGTGTGTGTGTGTGTGTGTGTGTGTGTGTGTGTGTATCCCCTGCATAACAAATGGGAATCCCACATTGACTTCCACATTTCAGTGGGCCTGCAGTTTTTGGCTCTTGCAGGTGCTGTTGGCCTCCAAACCCCACTCTTCCACAAGGCCTGCTGATGTCATGTACCTTAACACTACCAACTGCCATTGCAATGTCAGACTTCAGCCATGGTGTGTGCTATAAATACTGTGATCTGTAGTGTGTAAGTCTAGATAGGTAAGGGTTCTAATCTCACTCCAGCCCACTTGGTGTGTGTGTGTGTGTGTGTGTGTGTGTGTGTGTGTGTGTGTGTGTGTGTGTGTGTGTGTGTGTGTGTGTGTGTGTGTGTGTGTGTGTGTATTTCCCTGAAAAATAAATATGATTATCACACTGACTTTGAAAGGGGTGGGGTTTTGCAGTATTTTGCTTGTAGCAGGTGACGTGGCCTCCAAAATCCTGACTAGAACAAGGCCTGCTGATGACAGCTACCATAACATTACCTAAAGAAATGTTAACAGCACACTTGAGGTGTGACGTGTGTGCTACGCACAGTAATCTGTAGTGTGCACCATTAGATAGGTAGGTGTTCTAATCTAATTGCAGACAACTTGGACTGTGTCTGCTGTACAGTGTTCTGTATATATTACTTGATAGTGGTACTATTCTCCCTGTAGCCAAGTGCATTTGTGCGGATGTTAGAGCATTTTACATCAGCATAAGGGATCATAGGATCATTGAACATTAGTAGCCTAATGGGACTAGGTCCCATAAAAATCCTTGTCATGTTCTTACCCTTATTTACATGATGAGCACATATTGCCCCTGTCCACAAGGGACATACACAGAAGCCCTTTGGTGACATGACAGTCATCCAGGTAATAATATAGATTGCATCTGAGGAGGGCCAATGAGGTGCACTGTTTGCCATTAGGTGAAGTATGTTTCAATGGTTTGTGAAAGTGTGGTAGACATATCTTCCCCACCATCATGTATTATTAATGTCACATACCAGATAATGTCCCTACAGTGGGTAATACATGTACCATTCTATCTACAGATATGCAGCATTTCCAGTACAGCAGGGTCAGACATTGCCCTTTATGCAAAGCAGAGATCACTTCTGAGTAGTTTATATGACACAAGCTACAATGACAGTTATTGCACACAATCCCTGTAGGACAGATACTGGGGACTTGAAGCTTCCTTTGGAGGAAACTTTGTGTTGTGTGTAACTGCCACTGGTGCTTGCAAAGGTACATAAGAAAATGGCCATTGCAATGAAATATTGGTATGCTGAGGGAAGAGAACACAGAGGTTATAACTACATCATTACTGGGTGACAGTGCCCTCACTTATTACATGAGCATGATAGACTATCATTTTTACCACTGGGGAGACATAACGATCTATGTTCAAGTAGGTGTAAACCTGTGTAGCCAGTCCTGCGTGGTCAGGTGTATCACCCCTGAGTATGTACATCAGGTGTTGCTAATGATGTGCTACTTATCAGGAACATTGTTGTTTCCAACGGAAATGATACTATATACACATTTGCATGGGGATATAGCCATAAGTATGCGAACAAGCATATGTCCATGAAGACCCTCTTGTAGGAGAGTGACATAACTGGAGGATTGTATGACTGCTCCAACTTTGCTGTGCAATGAGGCATTTCTTGTCCTCATGTCAGCTACAGCCAAGTCTATGCAGCTGTACAGGTGGTTGCTTAAAGCATTGTTGTAGAGGTCACCATACATGCCTGTCCCATCTGAGGGTGGAGGTGCAGTCACACTATTTATACCATCCCATAGGAGGTTATCCTTTGCTTTGTTGAAGTTCACTACTGGGTTTGCTGAAGGGGGTTCAGGTGTGAGTCTTACATGTAAGGAGACCACTTTGTGGTCAGATCTTACCATGGAGGACTCCACAGTACAGGTGCTACAGTGGTCACCCATATTGGTAAGCACTTGATGCAGTACGTTGGCTCCCCTTGTGGAGATGTCACTCCACTGGTTCAGGGCATTGTAGTTAAGGACATGGAATAACCTTTGGCCTAGTGAGTTTGAACATGAGTAACCAACACAGTTGGTGGTTAGTGAAAGTCACCCCACACCATGGTGTTGTGATGTAGCTTGATAGACACAGGTAGATTTAAGTAAGCACAATAAGTGTCCTGATTCATGGGGTAGCCCCTGTAGCTGCAATGGCTTTATTAGGTGGCCTAACAGCACTGAATAGCACATGCAGTGTCTCCAGGGAAGCACACTGTTTAACCATTCTGGATGTGTGTCTATTTTTAATGACTATAGTTACACCACCAGCATTAACTGGCACACTTTTAATGTAAGTTCTAAACATGTGGAAGGACATGTAGCCTGGAATGGCTGTGCTGCTGTCCACTGCCTTGAAACAGGTGCATGTGACTGCGCAAATGTCTGCATCTTCCAAGGTGGGGACACCTTCCTGCAAGTGGAGTTTAGTGTTGACATTCCTAGTGTGTACCAGCATAACCATGATGTTGTTTGAGGATAGCATTTCCTCTATGGAATGTTTTCCCATGAGACATCACCTATAAGGTGCATTATGGTGATATCAGCAGCCTATACAAACTCCCAGGGGTGACAGATGAACACTGTCTGTGGCAAAGTACTGAGGTCTGCTGAGCAAGTCATCCCAGGCTGACATTTAATGGGTCCCCTTAACATGACACCACACGATAAGCCAATTATTGACTTCAATTATTTTCTGTGTATATTGAGCCATCATCCTAGGTGAAGGTGTAATGCAGCTGAAGCCTATGAGCATACCCACCAGAAACAGACTCTGTAAGCTCAGTGATGTATCTGCATACCATCCAATGAGTATGCCTCAAGTTCCACACACCAGCAGGAACTATGACTTTGTCATAATGTCACCTGATGTTGACAGACCTGCGTGCATGTGTGGTATGACATATCCTTGCACTTCACAGGCAGCTTACTGTGACCTTTTCCATGTGTAGCCTGGTGAGAGGGACATCTATGTGTCACATGATGTAATCAGCTATGAATAATAGGGCTGAGTTTGTGTTTTCCCTCAGGTGTTTGATCGGTGAGAAAGTGGTGCATGCACTATTATGTGTACTGTGTTCTGCAGATGTATGAATATGTGTACTAAGCTTACAATTTGGTTTCTGAGGTGTCTGTTCTTTGTGTATGTGTCTGGTAAGGAGCTCCACACATGCAGTTGTGTGTGTGATGTGGGTGTGGGTGGAGTACATGGTGAGGTGTGCAAGTTGACAAGCTGTTCATTGCCATATCAACTGACCAGTGCGTGAGGCAGCATGGAATCAAGTTTTGTTATATAGTCGCATCTCTCACGCATTTTGTTTGTGTGGCATAGCAGTATAGGGGCAGGGACGCTGTCCACATCACCACAGTATTTAGTGATAATGCCATTAGCAATACAGTCTTGCTTGTGTGTGCATCACAGCAGGCCTTCATTAGGCAGTAACCTGACAGATTTTGAAATGTAACATGTTATCATCTTTATGTAGTTCTCCCAATGTAACACAGCACCTGACAGTGTGCCATAACATGGTTGAGTGAGTAGAATGCTTTGTCAAGCATGTGGCCCTTGGATTAACCATAATTCCATTATTAGGCATGGTCGCAATAGCATACCTACAAATGTGACAATGTAGAACTCCAGCAAAGTTAGAGTCATGCTGCTACAAGCTTGGGGTTGAGAGCCTCAAACATACTGTCTGTAGGCACTCCTTGCAGTGAATATGTGGATGTCCATGCATGTACAGAGAACTTGTTCAACTCTGCAGTCATTACTTTGGCCTTGCAAGTCTACACTGTGTGTCAAGCAATCAGACAGCACACTGGATGTTGTGTGACGATGTTCGAACACAGACATGTTCCAGTTACATAAATGTACAGTATGACATATGTAGGACATGTGTGGGTACACACACTTTGACCAAATGTGGCCACTCCTCTGCAGTACACCTCAGATACATGGCACGCGGACATGTACCATGAAGCTGTTGAAGATCAGGCTGCATGAATTGCTGTAAAATTGTAACCTGACATGGATCACTGCCACTGTGGTGTTTGCTCAAGCAACCTTGGACACCTATGTCACTGGACATTGAACATCATATTGTGACACTGCAGCTGTGCTCTGACTCACCATCATCTTATTACCCTACTGAAATCCTAAGAACCCTGGAATACAAGGCATAATACATGCCAAACTGTAATGATTGCTCTGATTGCTACTCAAGGCATTTACCTGGAAAATGGTATGCCAAGTCTACACAGCCTTGCATGCTGTGGGACAACTATGTGGATGAACAAACAGGCTGTGACCTGCTCCTCATATGGCTTTTGGCACTAATGTTTTAGTTGGAGCATGGTTTCCCAGGAGAGAGTGGTTTTGTGAGACTTGCAGTTGTAGTAGCCAGGCACCAGCAATTCAGGGACTGTCCCTCTTGTCAGCATTCTTTACAAGGTAATAGTGTCATCACAGTACACACTGCTTGAGTGGTGTGCAACTGCAGAATAACTGTGTAAACACACACCCCTTACCTTTCTCAGGGTGTATGTATGACTTCCTCCCCCACTGCTTGCCTATGCTCTGTTCAGACACAGACATGTTGGATGACTTCCTTCTTGGAAATTGTGATGGAATTAACTTCAATACTTATTTGCACATAGGGCAAGTAGCATGAATTTACAAGCAGTGTCCCCAGATGTCTCAGTAGTGTTACATTTAGAGCCATGAAAAGGCTTATCATGGAAATGAAGAGTAACAAAGTAGTACACTTGCAGACACTGGCCCAAACCCAGTTTGTTTTCTTCAAGGTCAGAGTATGCCTGTCCTAAGCATTGGACCTCATTGTTACAGTATGCGATAGATCAGGGGAAAATGACTCATCCTATCTACCATGGTCTGAGAAGGCATTTGACAAGATTAAGCCACTGGGCATTGTGGACAAACTGTAGAGGTTATTTACAAACTTGTATGTCAGCCCTTGGATAGCCAAGTGTCTGACACTCATCATCTGGGAAGATAGGATTGTGTAGGCCAGCTCTACAATGAGGCCAGTCACCAGTGGACTACCCAAACATATCATTCCTGGGTCTACCCCCTCTTAGCCATTCCCTTCTCTGCAGTTATGGCCACTGTCAGTGACCTCAGACTGACTACATTTGCAGATGATGGCAAATATGGAGCTGTCACTGAATCTCACACAGAATCAACAGTTATCCAAGATGGGCTGACACACACATTCAAGTGTTGTCAGAGCCATTGATAAATACTACATGCCAAGGAATGTACAACACTATACTTTTGGCAGTCAGCCAACTCCTGGAAAATATTGTATTGTCTGCACACCTCCAACAGTTGACACATTAGTCAGAGACATAAGGACACAGAGAGTGATCTAGCCTTTGACTTTCTGGTCTGTGAGATGTTGGGCTTCATGCACCTATCAGTGAGTGCAATGCCACCTTTGGTATCCAGGTACACAGGCATATCTGACACCTGTAACAGCCAGACAGGTCCCACAGTAACCCAATACACAGTATGCATAACATGCCCAATACAGACCTTGTCAAAGCCTGTGCATTCTGTCTTCTACATGCTTTGGAGGGGAGGTCTATGGCTGTCATACAGAGATGTGTCAGATCCCACTGTGTACCACCTGTACATCCAAGAAAGGACTTGCACAAAAAGTACCTGTTCTACACAGGTGCACCTTGACTGTGGTATAAATAGGGCATGCTGGAGAGAAAGGTATGTAACCCTGACATTATACACGATATGTAACAGGGTCCTCATCCTTGTGAAGCACACTTCCTTTATAATGCATATCATGTGCAAGTTACACAGTGGGATGTGGAATAAGACAGTCCTAATTGGTTTAGGACAAATGTCTAATGGACACACGGAAATTGTAGATGTTTCATCTCCTACCCCACAACTTGTAGATGTGTCAGCTCCCAGAACCCTGCTTACATTTATCACGGGTACCACACTGTGTCAAAGATTATGGACGAAGGAGTAGGCTCCCTGAAGTCATTGTCCTTGTTAGCCTGTGATACACATATGAACCTATGGAGCCACGCACCTATACTGCTTTACCTTCATGAAGACATTTTGCTTTTGTGCTGACATTCCATCCTGTGCTCTGCTGTTTATGGGTTTACTGTAGCTGTGCACCCACAGGTGTGTCCCATACAATCCTGAATCTGAAACATAAACAGTTCTATGAGACACCTTTCATTGTGTAAGTATACAGCCATTACATCATCCAACTTAATGTACACAAAATAATGTGGTTTACTCATTACAACTGGCAGCACACAATATTTTTCAGTGACCAGTACAAGTGGCATGTCAAAGGCAACAATGGATTAAACAAATACATAGTAATTTAGGTAGTCACCCTGTGCATCAGACACATAGCTTCATTTCCCTGCATCAATGACAAGGATGACAGGGATGTGGCACAGGTATCATCACTTGCACAGGGTGTTGTGTGGTGGTGCAGGAGGCATATGCTGACCCAAGAGACTGGCAAATGTGTGTGTGAGTCAGGAAGGGAACCAGGCAAGATGGACTATGGAATGTGTAGTGTGTGTCTGCAGGTGACCTGACTGTGACATTGGTGTGTGAGTGTCTGTTTGAGCACAGTTAATCTCAGTGCTGGCCCTTTGTGACTGCATGTTGGATAGCTTTAAAATGTGCATGGTAGAGCTGGCAGTTCACCATCTCTGTCCCCAAACATGGGAACTGGCTCTACCAGGAGTTGCACTGGCACCTCTATGTCCATGGTCAGAAGTGGCGCTACTACCAGAGGGTGACTGTGGTGTGTTGGGACTGTGTCCTCTACGGGAACGCCCAGGACCATAAGCCCATAGTCTGCCACAGCTTAGTGTGGACAGCACACTTGCCTCTGGGGGCGCTGAATATACTGCCACTACGAGACAGTGATTGAGCACAGCCACATGAATTCTTAGCTGATGTAATTGCTGACCTACATCTGCAAGTCCGGTGCTCAACTCCAAACAGATGTTCCATCACAAACAATGACCATTCCAAGACAGATATTCTGCAGTCTGTCTCAGACCAATGTCTTTCCACTGTGTTAGTCAACCAATCCAGGGTATCAGCAATACGGTGGAGGCAATCATGGATGTCAGACTGTACTGCACCCATAACCCTGTGCATTCATCTGGAGTGCCTCCATGATGGCCCTAAACATATGCCAAGTGACACATGACAAGACACCTGCAACAGGTAGTGGAAGGACAGTAGGCCTCCTACAAGCACCCCTATCAATCCGCATGTGTGGAACCTCGCCATCTCTTTGGCTATGGCCAGTATGAAGACTCACTGCAGCCATAGTAGCCACACTTTCCTGTTCAATGTCCCTACCTTCTGATTGTCCAATATCTGTGGCATACTGACTGTGCACGGTGACAATGAGGGCAGAAGAGGGATGTCAACCTCTGTAACAGATTCAGCCCCTGCAACTCTCACCTCTGCCTCACTTTGGCCACCATTTATTTATTTATTTTATTTATTGCATTTGTTTACTGGGAATGTCCACTGGGCCTGAGATGAGCCCATTTTCAGTGGAGGCCTGAGGAGAAAAGTTCCACATTTAGTTACATACATAGAACTATTACACAACAAAGTATATAAGACAATAGAAAGACATTAAAATAAAATAATGATGACATAAAATAACATTAATAATGACATTGTATAAATTTGGTGAGGTTGGCAATCATGCAGACAGTACAGCAATCCAGCTGGCAGGCCTGGGATGACACTTTAGTTAATACAATACACTTATTCTACATCTGTAACACAACATTATCATCAGAGTCTGAGGATATCAGGTAGTGAAGGGGATACAGACCAACTCCCCTGGTCACCTGTGATAAAAAGGGAAAAACGGTACATTAGTACAAGCACTATTGTACTCTGCAGTACTATCTTGCAATATGTTAAATTGTATACAATGCTGTCAGTATTACAGACTTGTTTAACTCCCAACTTCATATACCAGGACCTGGGGACATTATTTTCAAAGAAACTTCTGTAGTTACTTGTAAAGAATAAGCTCCTTAATCAAAAATCTCATGAGCCACAATGATTTTCACTACTGACATTTGTCAAAGCTCTGCACAGCTGACAAATATGGCAATCTGTAATGACCTGCAAATACTGCAAATCTATCCATGTGGTCTCAACTACAAGGCACAGGTATAACTCTAAACCATGTTCCATTGGAAAAAATTTGTGAGGTTGGCAATCATGCAGACAGTACATCAATCCAGTTGTCATTGCTTGGATGACACTGTAGTGAATACTATGCACTAAATCTACAGCTGTAACACAACAGTGTTATGCTTACCAGAAGCAGGAGCATGGCCGCATCTGATTCCTAATGGTCCTGTGAAAATTTGAGGGAGAGGTAATGTAAGCAGCAACCCACATTGCACTATAACAGGCTAATACATCCAAATATCTCATATTTACAATACATACTTTTAATTGGTATGTTGGTTGCAATCTGAGCATGAGATTCAAACTGCAACTAACCACCTTCTGCCCCCATACAAATACCTGACACCCACATAAAACTATGTGCACCCTGACACACTAAATGCTACGGTATTACAATGCTGATCCAACTAAGCATACCTGGATGCTCCTCTTGAGTGGAAATGGTGGCACCCACATCCACGACATATCATGTGATGGATGCCTGGGAGCTGTCCTGTGTTCCTAGGTTCATCAGGAATTCCTCAGTGGCTGACAGTGGTTGTTCCATTGCAGGCCCTCCACCAGTGACACCACAATCCCTGGCCACATCTGCTGCTCTTCTGCATGCGGTGTTGATCATATTAGTGGCAGAGTGTTACACCTGCTCATATGTCCTGATCTGGTGAACAATAGCATTGACGTTATGAAATAGGTCAGCCCAAAATGATGCTAGCTCTTCCCTGTTTGTCCTCCTCTGAACAGTAGGAGACGGTGGTGTTGATGCAAGGTGTCCAGGAAGGTGTCATTCTCTGCCTCTGTAAAAGGGCCCCGGCATCAGGGATACATATTTCCTGAAAAACAACAAAATGGGAACACATGTCAGGATCACATACATTATAGTATAGTATGTAGAGATACAGCAATAACAGATGGCTACCAGTAGTCACTGCGTGGTTCATATTCAACACCATGCAAACATAGTAATGGTGTGGATGTGAGTAGGATAGTAGCAGTAGGCATCTATTCCTGCTTGTGCCATGACAGATACTGTTGTATGATCACACAACCAACACAACAGTCCATTAAGTTTTGGCCCATAGGTGTAAACCTCCCTTATAATATTTAAAACCAGCAATGTCACACAAATAGCAGTGTAGTATTACCACCAATATTAACGGGAAATTTCCAGGAGAGTGGTAACCTAATTAACACAGATCATTCTAACAGTACTATACTCTAATTCCTCTGTAGGTGTAACACATCTGCAGATCAATGACATGTCATCAGTGCAGTTCCAAGAAAGGTTACTGCTGTAATCCCCATTCCCCTAAGTATATTGAAACATATGCATCATGTTGGAAACAAAATGGTTACATATCTCATGGAGTACAGTACTCCTCTGCTGAAAAGTACAGATATATAAATGTTGTACCAACAAGTTCACACTGCAATGTAACTCTCATACACAATGTTTCCCATAGCTAGCTGTTTGCCTTTTTAACATGGCTCTCTATTAGCAAGTGATTGCCTCTAAACCAATCTGTGCTTCTGAAATGCTAATTGCAGCCACCACAGCTGATTTGCAGTATAATCAGCCAATCCCATGGCACCACTGAAATGATCTAAGGTCTCAATGTAGATTACAACCCCTTTCTCATATGTTGGGCTGGAAAATAGTGGGGTACAGATACTATATTATGGGAGAGAGAAGGTCTGTAGCAGCTACCATTTACATACAAATGTGTGTGCTAGAGGCTGAAGCTGAAGGTGATGCTGCAGGCAATAGGCATAGACAGAAAGGGTGAACACTCTGAAGGACAACAAGCTTTAGGAGTAAGTGTGGGACCTGTGGCAGCCTTGTTGTATAGACAGAGCCAGATTGAAAGCACCCACCCCACTGGGAAGTAAGACATGTGTGTCAGGTAAGTCTGTCAGCCAATGTTATCAGTAATACAATGCAAGGCAAAATGCTTGGTGTGTCCTAGAAAAAAGGTAGGTATACATTAACCATGATGTCATGTAGATGGACAACTGCCAAGTTATGTGTTATGTCATGGTAGTCCCCTGTTGAGTGTGTGCTGGCAACCCTTGCGTCTAGCTCAACCTCTGTACATCTATGTTACTTGTGCAGCTGTAGTTGTCTGTGATATCACCAACAAAACATTGTGGGCTGAAGTGTGATATTACCAGGCCACAATTTCAGTACACATTTCAACAGCCTCTGAAAATTCAGGCTACTGCATTATCTGACATTCTCTGCACTCATAATGTTGTACTAGGAGTAGGTGAGAATGGCCCTATCTGTGGGCCTTTGCCCTCTATTATATAGATGCAGACATTCCAACTATACTGCTTTGGGTGGATAAATAAGTGATTAGACAGACATACATATCACACTTGATAATAGTGATGTCCACATACATGTATTTTAATTGGTAAATGCAACTGTACTTGAACCCAGGACCATGTGTACCAAAAAAATAACATTTTCAATGCATTTTACAGACTAAGCTACAAAGTTGCTGTTACAGCAGGTGAATTTTTACGTGTTGTATTTATCATTCCACAGTTATCTGATGTCACATACTGCACTGCTATCTATTATTAGGTGCATGGCTTTAGAGTGCTGTATTTGTATACCAGAGTCCCAGTTAAAATCCTATTTTCCATTACTGTTTTGTCAAGTGTGTTTTCAGATGTTGTAGACATAACTGCAGGGTTTTCTGCTGTCAGATAACTCACTTACATCTAAGCTTATGTGTGTACCTTTATAGTTATGTATTTGTGTATTTGAGTGCCAATTACAGTACTATTTTTCTATTAATCTCTTAGCTGATTTACATTTAATAGGGGAAGTTCAGCATTAGTATGTTTTGCTTAAAACACCTGTATTCATTAGCAGCTGTGTGACGTGGTGGGATAATCCACTATTTTGCAGGTGTGATGGTCATGGGTTCAAAATAGGATGCAGGTGTACTTTTTAAATGCGATTAATATTGCTCCAAAAGCATATATCAATATAGCACTATTTAGCATAGCCAAGTGATGCGGCACACAGCGTTGCACAAAAAATCTTTAAACAAAAGAAAAATGGGGAGATAGAACTGTGATGAAAAGAGTACAAGCAGGGGGAAAACATTGTGAAAGGCAGGTAGGGATGTGCAGGATGGGTGTAGGAAAGAACTATAGCTATCCATTTCTTCAACAGCAACAATGCACTTTGACAGATTTTGTAGCTAAATTCAGACTGTCATCCCTAGAGAGGGGTGATGACAACATAACTGCATTGTCAAGCCAATTGGAACAAATTAATTGTGTCCAGGGGGCATGTGTGTAAAATGGAGAGCTATGTATGGGATGATATTTTGGGGGGGGCAGGTTCCCATTTTTTTGTAAGGTGGGAGTGGAATGTTGAGGAAGGGACATAAGTATATGTGGGGGAGGTAAGTTGGGAAGATGAGGAAACTTTTGCAGACAGACAAGACCGACAAGATAGCAGACAGTGTTGGTATGACACAAGAGGGGGGGAGAACACCTTGGATGAGGAGGGTGTTGTGGAATCCCAGTCCCCTGAGCATCCACACGGTAGCAGTGTGACTCAAGTCCTCATCTATGGCACTGTCAGCACTGCTCCTTTACTGTCCCTGTGGTGGCGGTGGTGGAGGCTGTCATCCAGGGTGAAGCTGCCCCACAAGGATGATGAACATGCGCTCCATCCTGGGTGGGCATGTGCCAACAGTTCAGCAGAGCACCCTGTGCACCATACCTGGCAGTTTTTAATGGGAGACAAAATCACCCCCTCACCCCTGCTCCCAGAGGGAGGCCCAGTCCTAGCCTGTGGGGCAGAACTATCCGATGCCTCAGGCAGTGCAGGGTCAGCAGAAGAGGCAACACTAGGCTGCAGCCCAGATGCGGCAGGCCTCAGTGCCACAGCCGGGGGAGCCAAGGTAGGCGGATCACCTGGAACTGGCCTACCTTGTTGCACTGTAGTTGATTAAATATAAACATAAGGTAAGATAAGTAATAACCAAACAAATGTTAGTATTAGCATAATGGAAGATAATATCGATTAATCAAAATACATATTAAGGTATAGTATGAGGTACACAACAATAAATAACAGTGAGTATGTTAACAGAAAACCAGTATGAAATAACCCATAAGGCCAACATAATAGTTTAAAATACTATATTAATATCAAATCATAATAATAAATAACATTAATAAATTAAAGAAGATAAGAGGTGGGGAGAGAGAGAGAGAGAAAAACATACCATTAGTGACCTAGCAGGTGATATTACTACACAGACTAATAATAAATACTTTTACAGGTGTGCAGTGTCAGTTGTGAGAACATTGACTCCAATTATTGTATAGATGATGCTGCACGCAGATACATCTCAACTTGTTAGCATGGGTAAGTATGGACCAGGCACTAATAAATGCAGGTACACAACTACAGGGAACTGTTTTACATAATGTGCTCATACATTACTACCAAGGTGTTCTGTAAACAGATTTGCCAATAAATTACATTCCAAGTAATGTCATTTATCTGCTAATTAAGGACCAAACATATGGAGCATTAATCATTACATTCTGAAAAATTGTGACAGTTGAGAGGTATGTTCATGTACACTAAGTAGACTACACAGCCGGTGATTTCTTAGTTGGCTGCCATGGGATTAGAACCCACAAGCTGTGACTCCAGGGAAAATGTGCACTTAATTTAACAGTTGACTACATTCAGATTAGAAAAGACATGCGGTGCATACAGGAATACTTCACATTTACTAGAAAGGATTATTTATCAAGGCATAATGATGCTTTACATTTATTGATATTGTTCCTAAAATCTGGCAATTATAGACATGGATATCTGCCCAGAAAGTTAGCTATCTTACCCATATACGTTGCTCCTGAAGTGGGAGGAATATACAGTATTATTTGACTAAAATGGCCATAACACAGGCTTGAACCTTACTGTGGGTATTGCACCATATTTATCAAACAATTTTTCTGTAGTCTTTATTCATTTCCTTTTTACAGTTGACTGATGTCAGATTAGAACACACATGCAAGGTTCTCTTTTCAACACTTCATGTCGTCATAGTGGTGATGACATGGCTCGCCAGTGTGTGGGGATACTACTGGCACTGGTAAGTTCCCTAGCCAACTGATCCCAGGTCTCAGACTTAGATTCTGAGCCCTAGTAATCACCCTGCAGCAGCTGTGGTTCATACTTTTTATCAGAAATCCAACAAACACTCTGAACTCCTGCACACTCCACCTCTGCACCTGAAAATATGCTCCCTCTCCAACACTACCAAAAATACCAACAGCCAAGTGAAGACTCCAATGAATGGTGTGAAATTCCCATCTACTGGCCTTAATATAGGCTGCATTCCTGCCCTTACACATCATACTGTATGCGCCACATTGCTTAGCATCACACAAACCAGTTTTGCGGAAATGAGCATCATGCAAACTCGCATAATCATATTTAGTGGAGCTTAGCAACAGGAGAACATTGTAGACCATTGACCATGTTTAAGCAGTGCTTAGCATCACACAGCTTTTCTAAATGTAACAATTTTTTATTTTGAATTAAACTGCCATTTCAGTCACCTGACATATTTTTACAGCAGTAAATATAAAAAGGTATGACTACTCAAGACTTGCACCCAGGACCTACTACACTGTAGGTCATGAATCAACCTATCTAGCCACTTGGATAGTTGAGAGAACCAGTATATATTCACATATACAACTAAGGTGCCTGTTAGCGTTGCTCCATGCAAACAGGCAGAATAAAATAAATAAATAAAATATTCCACAACTGATTACATCCATTTCTATTTTTAGATATGTCATGTATGTATAATTGCAGCTTAGCATCGCTAAGCACCGCCCTGTGCTGCCAAACAGACAGACTAAAAAAGAATTTAAAAAAAAAAGAAAAAAAAAATGAAACAATTATTTATACAATAGCAGAGAACATTACAATGATTATTGTCCTGTGCTTACCATCTGTCCAGGATTTTCCTGGACAGACTACAAGTATGGCACAGCCTCTACACTGCTGCTTGCATGTATTCAATATCCATGTTACTGTGATCTCCCTCAGCAGCACTCCATAATTAATATGCATGGCGCTCTGCCAAGGGGAACCATGGCCATGTAGATGGGTACATTCCATGCAGTAGAGCCTACATGGATTTTATTGAATCCTGAGGAGTGTGGCACTGACATAATTAACCATTAACACAAATTTACATACAAATCCTGCAATAAAATTTTAAGTCATCAAAAGGTAAATTAAATCCCATTTCAATGTATATATACGTCACTCTCTGTATATATTTAGTGGCATTATGCAAATGTATCCCCTCAAACCACTGCCTTCCAAAACAGCAAATCAACACATCTTGTTTTATCCTGTTCAGTTATCATTTCTTTAATCTCCCACTTACAATGAATGTAAACACTTTACATATGTAGAAGAGCTAATATGTCCCAAGTTATCCTCATTATCTGACATTTAGATGAGCTATCACTGTCTAGCCATCATTGACTTTGCAGTAATAAATGCTTGCATACCAACTAAAAAAAATACTTCCAAGAGCAAGAAGTCACACTGTATGCAGTTTTCTATTGCCTTCAGTCCTTGATCAGCTTTGTAAATGGTACTGTCTTTTTATCCATGGCTTCAGGATAGTCATGTTCTATAAAACAGGTATCAAGTAAACATTGGGCTATTAAAACATTTCAGTAGTTATGTAGACTTTCAGGAGTCAGAAGCTAGGCAGTGTTAGGACTTGAAACTTTAGAAAAGTTAGATATGGGAATAAGTAACAGTTCTGCCACAACCGCTAAATCCAATGTCACAGACTTAACCAAAATAATTTTAAGCTTGACATGCTTTCATTCTTCCATAGTTAGATGCAGGTAATAATCTCTTTCTGTGCTCAATTAGTTCTTCAAGAATGATGATAACACCCATTTATTAAGCATGTAGGCCTACTAGACACCGCCCATTTTCAGGGGCGACCCAGGAGCAACATACAGTTAAGCAACTCACTCATAGGTTCATAGGTTCATAGGTTCATACTAGGCTATCTGCCCAAGGGCATTTATAAGCCTAGCCCATAGTTATGTGGCTTTCGCCACCCCTTTAGTTTGAATAAAAACTATGCCTATCATTTTGCTGTGCCTCTGTCAAGCAGTGACACTGAAGTAATCCCTGGGGTATATCTGCAATCTCCCATCCATTGGTCAAGATTCCTCTTGAACAAGGCCAGAGAGGTGCTCTGCCTCACATGTACCGGGATTTTGTTCCACAGCATAGGGAGTCTCTGGGTGATGAATCTGTCCCTCCAGCACGTTCTATTTATAACCGTGTCAAGGTTTAAGTCTCCCGCCCTTGTGGTTCTGAGGGATCTAGATTTTTTGAAGTGAAGCATATTCATCAAATCTGGGTTTGACATGGCCTTATATGTCAGGCACAGGTCACCTCTGAGCAAGTGGTATGAGACTGAATAGAGCTGGAGTTCTTTCAGT
This sequence comes from Protopterus annectens, assembly GCF_019279795.1. Lineage (NCBI taxonomy): Eukaryota > Metazoa > Chordata > Ceratodontiformes > Protopteridae > Protopterus > Protopterus annectens. The sequence goes on from NC_056737.1 coordinate 911,310,553, forward strand.
TGGGCAGCATAAGACATATTTTTGAGACCCTTTATCCTTTTGGTGAGGAACTTTTGGGGCCTTTCAAGCTGCAGCAGGTGTCTGGTCAGATACATTCCAAACGGGGCATTGTACTCAATCATAGGTCTAATGAGTGATGAGTACAGGGGACGATGACCTCCCTTGATCTAGATGTGAATCCCTTCATGATCAGGTGGGCGATATAGAAGGTTTTCCTAACTACTTTAGCAACATGAGTGTCAAGCGAAGGCTACTGTCAACCTGGGTCCCCAGATCCCTGATGACTTTTTCTGTGCTCAGTGGATTGCCACCTATATGGTAGCTAGGGGTAACCTTGTTTTTCCCGAAGGGTATGACTATGCATTTTTGGCGTTTAACTTCAGGCCATGGCTCTGGCACCAGTTATCCGTTTCTGTGAGGCCCTTCTGGAGGATATCTGTGTCAGATGTGTTTTCGACTATGGCGCCCAGTTTGCAGTCATCTGCAAACTTTGTCAGCCATAACTCTCCTGTGTTTGCTTGTACTTCAGAAAAGTAGATGCCGAACAAGAGTGGACCCAGGACTGAGCCCTGTGGGACACCACTTGTGACAGGCTTTGAGTCTGACATGGCTCCAGCAACTCTGACCCTGTGGGTTCTGTCACTTAGCCAGTTTGCAACCCATCTTGTGATGTATAGGTTTACATTCAAGCTGATGAGTTTTTCGATGATACCTGAGTGGGGTATTGTGTCGAAGGCCTTTGCCAGGTCGAGGTAGGCTGTATGGACTGCCTTTCCCTCATCAATGGCCTTGGTGACAGTCTCGAAAAAGTCAACCAAGTTTAAGAGGCAGGATCTGCCTTTGACAAAGCCAAACTGGGTTGGATCCAAAGTCTGCAAGTTCCCTATGTCTTTATTTATGAGTTCCATTATGATCCTCTCCATGGCTTTGCAGATAAGGCTTGTCAAGCTAATGGGGCGGTAATTTCCAGGGTCTGTGGAGGCACCGCCCTTATGAAGTGGGACCACAGTCGCCGTGCGCCACTCCTTGGGTACGTATCCTGAGGTGAGGCTAAGATTAAACAGCTGTCCTAACTGTGGGTTTAATTCCTCGTTGAGTTTGTGAAGCACACAGCCAGGGACACCATCCGGCCCCATGGATGCTGTGTTTTTTGCCTTAGTGAGGGCAGTTCTCACCTGGGCGTTGGAGATGTTTGGGGGCTACAATCCTCTGGAATAGATATCTCTCCTTTTGGGGGTTTCACTGAACCTGTCAGCCAGTATGTTGGCAATGTGTGTAGGTTCAGTAATTTTCACATCATTTTGAACTAATTCTGAGCATATCTGGGAGTTTCCTCCTAGGTTTCTAACATAGCTAAAGAAGGCCTTATGATTCTCTTTAGAGTCCTTGGCGATTTTTCTCTCAAAATTTGCCTTGGATGATTTTATGAGAGTTCTTAGTTTTTTACTTATAATGATCAAAGGTGTCTTACCTTTCAAGGATTTTGCTCTATCTTGTAGTAGCTTCCTCCTTTTGTTGTAGAGCTTGTTTATGGCTGGGGTCCACCAGACTGGACGCTTGCCTTTGGTACAGAGAGTCTTAGTTTTGTTTGGGATTGCCTGATCCATGCAGTTCTGTAGGTGCTGGTAGAAGGCATTTGTAAGTGATTCAGTGGTTTGAGTAAGTGATTCAGTGGTTTGAGTAATGTTTACCAAAGTCATACAATAGACAAATGAGGGATCGGGGAATTAAACCCTGTTCTAGAGCTCACAGCCTTATCATTCCATTATTCTGTCTATAATATCAATTTTGTTTTAATAAAATCCAGGCAGTCAATATGCTCACTTTTTAATGGAACATTCGCTCACAGGTTTCTCCTTCAAGTTCCATATTCCAGGGAAAATAGCTAGTCGATAGGTACCATCAGAAATACATTTCAAATGCTTTATCTTTACTTCTACCAGCTTTGTTTCTCTAATGACATCCTTATACAGTGCTATAGCAAGATTGATAGTCCCTGCAAAGCCCCCATCTGATACTTGGCCCAACCTAAAACAAAAGCTCTCCAGAACTGGGGACAAAAAAAAAGGTCTGCAGTTTTTTGATAGGCAAAGATCTATTATGTATCAGTATAATGGCTGTTTGCTACACCTAACGCATGTGCACATATACACACACACACACACACACACACACACACACACATACACACACATACACACACACACACACACACACACACACACACACACACACACACACATATACACACACACATGCAAATCAATTGACAAGGACACAGCACCGTACAGCATTGCCAATCTGTCCTTGACATGCAAGTCTTACAGACTTTCAAGTTAAGGACAGATTAGCAGTTCTTATATGGTGCCTGCTGTGCAATCTTAAAGGCATCCAATCACTCCAGGGGTAAGATATTAGGGGGCAAGATCAGCACTATAGAAGACATGCCAGTCAGTCACTACAAACTCGGGGAGCAGGCTTCCACATTTTTTATTCCGCTGCATCTGACCATCAGCTGCCCCCAGCTCTTCTCCTCCTTCATCAGGTCTATCAGAACTGCCTTTGCCTCCCCTGGGATCAATCCTCCCCTAATCCAGGGCAAGTGAGGAAATTGAGAACACTGGTGCAGCATCATGCTACATGCCTGGGTGTATACACTAGCTGCTGTTTCCTTGCAGCATCATTGGCAGTTCTGCTATCACTGCCAGCAGGAGGTGCATTCTCACTTCTGCTCATGCACAACCTCCCAAGTGAGTGTGTCACTACACATGCAACACAGAGCTGGCTAGGCCTGTAAGCTGCATGTTGTACTGAGCCTTTAGGCTGCCTCCACCCATACAGAATGAGTGAGCCAACATCGGCTAACTCCCATACTCCATGGCGGTCCCTCCAGTGTCCATGCCATTGCTAGAACATAGGCTTTCTGGGGCACAGTAAGGGCTTTAGCCCTATGTGTATTGGACTTATTGAGGCTTCTGCTTCTTAACCGAGTATTGCATTGAATCATTTAGTGCTTTAATGATTAGCAGCTCACTGGTTGTAGAACAGTATTTAAACTATGGCAAATGCCTTACTCACTAGATAAAGGTTCAAAGATGGTTTACTCAAACTAGTAACAAGCCATCCAAGAATACATTTCTCCAGAGTAAAAAATAAGCATTTTAACACTCACAAAAAAATGGAATATATAATGCAGTTCAAATAATGAAACAACATTTAAAAATGTTATTGGTCTGGTTTAAATTAACAGCAGAAGCATTCCTTGTGAGTCGAACAAAGAAGCAAGGACATCTCAACAAAATTGTGGTCATTAATGGTGGTCACTGCAGAAAAAGAAGCATCTCTTTTCCCAAAATTTATTGTCCTTGGAGTTGATAGTTATTAATAGAGTTGCATACCTCCCCCAACATGAAGCAGTATGGAGCTCCCACATAAAATTGCCTTACTGAGTTCACTGTATTCTTATTCAAATATTTTTCAGTGAGATGTGGATTTCAGGGAAAATAGACTTTACTTCATTGTGTTATAACATTATTCCTGCAGGACCAGAATCAAAAGACAGTACAAGGTTTGATAAATATACATAAACACTTCCAACAATAATATGTATGGCTGTATAAGGGTGAATGTCTTTTGGAGAACACAAGTCAGGTTATAAGCAGATACCTCTAAGCAGTCATTCTTCCTAGTTTGTCAGACTCACAAAAGGAAAGATATGAAAAGAAAGTAACAGAAGAAGACATTAGGGAAGCCATACATAGACAGAAGACATGCAAATCTTCATTTAAGGATGGAATTCCTTTAGAAGCAAGGAAACTGAGAGGAGATACAACAGTAAACATATGGAAAGAAATTTTTAATAAGGTTAGAATGACACAGCAGATGTCCCCCACTTGGAAACAGGGGATAGTGGTGGTAATTCCTAAAGAATTCAGGGATCCATTGAATTTAAATTCATATTACCCAATTTCCACACTATAAGGTTTTCATGAGTATATAGGCAAACCAGTTGGGTCTAATAGTTGGGAAATTAATAGAGTAAAACCAGAGTGGATTTGTGAGAGGCAAGAAAACATTTGATTACATACTGAGGGCACTCATGATTATACAAGATGCCAAAAGTTCAAAAAGAAAAGCAACACTAATCTCCTTAGATGCAGGGAAGGCATTCAGTAGGGTGTGGTGGACATACTTGTTTCAAATGTTAATGTGTATGGGGTTTCCAGAATCATTTATATTAATGATACAAACAACATACAATGGAGAACAAGCATAGATTACAATAATCACATGCTTTTCATACGTCTTAACATTATCAAGAGGGAAGTGATGATAATACCCCCTATCACTACTATTATTTGCATTGTTTTTTGAACCCCTGACAGCAGAAATTAGGCAGTCAACACTGGGAGGGTGTCAATGGGGAGACTATGAACTGAAAATTGCATTATACACTTTTGATATAAAATTAACACTGAGAAAGTCTAGGGAGGATATGAGAAAAGTGTCTGAAATTCTGGTCAGTTTGGAAGTCTCTCTGGATACAAAGTAAATCAAGGCAAAACCAGAGCAGTAGAGCTAGATTTAACTGAACCAGAAGGATTATAGGATTCCTAGCCATATATATCAGGGAGGATGCATTAAAATATTTAGGGATCTGGCTGATACCTGTATATGAAAGTATGTCTCCATATCCACTCAGTCAGCAGTTTTTTCACAGGGTAGACCCCAACCCCAACATTACATTTGTCCTCTCTCCAGACATAGCAGGAGTTCTGCCTCACGTCTTATGTGAACTGACCTTGTGCAAAGTTTGCACCTGTGAGCTGCAGCCAACTGAGATTATCGTCGTAATAGTCTAACATTACAGTGTCCTCTGTCCCACAATATAGCAGGAGCTCTGCCACAAGTCACACTTCTGTGATCCGATCTTGTGCAAAAGTTAAACCTGTGAGCAGCAGCCAGCTGAGATTATTGTCATTGTGCAATAGACTGTAGACATCACATTGGTCCTCTGTTCCTTACATAGCAGGAGCTCTTCCACAAGTCACACTTCTGTAAATTGGCCTTGCGCAAAAGCTGCAAAGGAGAACAGTAGCCAACAGAGATTATTGTCAAAGTAAAATAGCCTATGAACATTACATTAGTCCTCTGTCCTTTACATAGCAGGAGATCTGCCACAAGTCACACTTGTGCAAACCAACTTTGTGCAAAAGCTAAACCTATGAGCAGTAGCCAGCTGAGATTATTACATTGTACCACAGCCTGTGGACATTATACTGGCCTACTATTCATTACATTGCAGGATCTCTGTCATAAGCCACACATCAGTAAACCTGCCTTAGGCAGAAGCTGCAACTGTGAGCAATAGCCGACTCATATTATTGTTATTGTGCAATAGCTGGTGGTCATTACATTGGTCCACTATTACTTACACAGCAAGAGGTGTTGCAAGTAGTCACATCTGTACAAACTGGACTTGGGCAGAAGCTACAGTGGTGAGAAGTGGCCAACTGAGATTATTGTCACTGTATAATAGCCCATTGACATTAAACTGATCCTCTGTCTCTTACATTGTAGGACCTATGACATAACTCACACTTCTGCCAACTGTCATTGTGCAAAAGCTGCAACTGTAAACAATAGCCAAAAGAGATTATTGCCATTGTGCAGTAACCTGTGGACATCACATTGGTCCTCTATCCAGTACATAGCAGCAGCTCAGCCACAAATCACACTTCTGTGAACTGGCCATTGTCAAATTCTGCACCTACAATGTGTAGCTGACTGATATAATTATCATTGTGCAGTAACCCTTGGACATGACATTGGTCCTCTGTTCTTTACATAGCATGAGCTCTAAAACAAGTCACACCTCTGCAAACTGGCCTTAGGCAAAAGCTGCACCTCTGAGCAGTAGCCAACTGAAATTAGTGTCATAGTGTGATAGCCAATGGACATTGCATTGGTCCTCTGTCCCTTACATAGCAAAAGCTCTGTCACAAGTTACTCCTCTATGACCTGGCCTAGTGCAATGAAGAGTCTTGCTGTTTATTATCCTAGTCAGAAAATTCCCTGCTTTGTACTGGAAAGTGGTTGTGATAACCCCTAAGAAGTATTCCTTATACTTTGAGGACAACTTACCTAATTAATCATTGTCCTTTCACTTGACCATTAGATCACACTTTGTACACATTTTACTTTGTACCCCTAGTTTTTGGTGTCTGCATTCAGTAAATGAAAAAAAAAATGTGTTACTTTGTTCCTCCATGCTAAATATTGAGTATCAGCAGTAAACTGATTGATTCTTTTAATATAGGGCCTGAGATTGGGAAGTCTCATTACATTCCCCTACATACCCCGAATTCCCACACACCCCACCTTACTCTAGCACTATACCAACCATTTACACCAATCACCCGTATCACCCAATCCCTATTCCCCAACAAAAAACTTTACTGCTATCATAAATACACTCCTCTTTCTATTAATCTATTCTCAACATTCATCTAACATTTAGCATCATTTTCCACACCTTTTTTTCCATTCTTACCACTTTGCACTACATCCACTCCTTCTTCTATTCATCCCATCAATCTCCTGTCATATACTACAATCATATTAATATTCATCCCTCTCAACTCTTCCTCTGTAATATCTCTCAGACTTCCCTTCATCTCATTATACTGTTTACACACCTCTGTCCTTAAGCTGTCTACATCCATACACAATTACATCAGTAATTTGTTGCTTTACTACTTTTCTGTGTCCATACCTTTTCTACATCCTCATTCATGCTTAAACACCCACACATCTCAAAATTACCTACAAGCCTACAGACTCAACACAGTCTATTATTATAAATTTCAGTTTCTACTTTCCCAAAATAAACCCTCCTTACTTCTTATCTTAACTTTGTCTTCAGCCTCTAACCATCAAACCCTCTGTTTTTGCATCTAAGAAACATAATTCTCCTACAATTCATCATACTAGTACCTCTTCTTCTACCCGCACATTTAACATCTTACCAATATTCATTACCCTCATAATTCAAATAAAGCTCTTGTATTGTGTCCTCTAAACAAAATATCTCTGAACTTCATCTTCCAATCACACCCTATCAATATCAGCACTCGTATATTCTACTGTTCAAGTACAATTAATTAAAGCAACAGTCATTTTCTCATAAACTAGCTGTTAAACATAAACTCAAGGAAAAATGTCTCTACTTGTACCTTCACACCACTATAGCCTTAAAACTTAGTGGTGACATCCATCCAAACCCAGGCCCAACTCAGCATATTCAAGCACTAGACAACACATCTCCAGCAGCTCCTTTATCAATACCACCTCACCCATAGTCCCACCGCTATACTGTACCAGCTTACAAAGTGTCCTACCCTAGCCTTCATCTATACTGTACCAACTTAAAGTAGTTATAACAAGCTCTGTGAAGTGCATGAGTCAATAGCACTGCACATTCCAGGGATCTTAGTTGACACATAAATCTTTCTCTTTCAAGAAACAAACAAATGAAGAAATTGCCCTGCCAGATTTTAATGTTATCATATTAGACAGAGGCAACAAAAAGCTGGCACTTTCACTATTTTATACAAAAACACTAGTATCTCCCTTTACCCCCACATTCTACCAACTTTCACTAACTTAGAAATCCTACTAACATTGGTAATGCTAAACACGTACAAGACAATATTGTGTGTGTGTGTGTGTGTGTGTGTGTGTGTGTGTGTGTGTGTGTGTGTGTGTGTGTGTGTATCTAAATATATATATATATAAATATATATATATATATATATACAGAAACATACATACACACACACACACACACACACACACACACAAACCATGCTACATACAAAGTATTAAAATGTTTATCTTAAAGCTTACACAATGGCAAATACAACCATGTTGACATTTGATCTCTGCCTACTGTAGGTAATGAGATATTAATTGCTGTTCATATAATATTTATTTATATTGTCATACATTTTATGCTTTTCTAAATATCTCAACAACTAAATAGCACAGACAGAACTGCTTAACCTCATATGAAAGTTCTCAAATGGATCAACAAAATGGTACTAATGTTTGTGTATAACTTGAGTGGTTGCTGAGATATTTTAAGTTGCTTACAAAATATTACAAATGTAATAGTATCTTTATCATGACTAATAAAATCCAGTTTAAAACCCAGAACCTAAAGAATACTGTACTATAAAATAGTTTGTGCTGAAGAGTTTGCCATTTACACTCCTTTAGTAGCACCTATGGTTCCAGAGATATAAACAATTTTTTGAAATGTGAGAACATAATTTGATTCTATCGAAAAGCTTAGGCTCCACCTATTGGAAGTTGCAGTTCAAACCTCCAGAGTTCCATTGGAGGGAATGCGTTAATATAGATTAGCAAAATACGCAATCAGAAAATCTAACCAATAATATATATCTATACATGTTCACCACACTGACTAGACATAACAAAGCCCCACCTGAACAATAAAAACTAGACTGGATTCTAACTTTATCTCCAGATAAAATCTCATTCTATGGAACTCTGTCAAATAGCCTAAGTGATCACTTTCCAATCATTATAGCTTGGTGAGAAAATATGTACTTTTCATGAAGAGACTTTTATTAATATATCTCCTTAAAAGGGGGTCATTAAACATTCACCTCATAGATGATGCTGTCTCTGGGGTCAATAAAGTCTTCCTAGGTGGCTTTTCAAGATGGCTGCACATTGATCAACAGTTTAATTTCAGCTCTCCCAATGTGATAAAATGGACTGATAGATATGAGCCAGTAATTCTGCATGTTATAGTAAAATTGAGTTACTGGCTAGCAAGTACACTGCCTGGATGCCAGCATAGAAGAAACTTTGAGAGCCTGAAACAAAATCAACTAGAAAACATGAAGAGAAAACACTGACTGGGAAGAAACCTGCAGCTATTCATCAGAAAGCAGTTCAAGAGATGGCTCCCATTAATTTAGAGGAAAATATAAGTCCACTGTGCTCAGATCTGATTCAAATAAAATAAATATTGAAGAAGGATATTAACTCAAATAACAAAAAGCTTGAAAAAATGGAAAAAGATTTAAGCAGCTATTCAGATGAGCTAATAACACTGCAAAAAATCAGAACGTGAAATGAGGAAAAGTCCTGCTGAGTATGAGACTACCTCAAGAAGACCTGTGTCAAAAATGGTAGAGTTAAAGAACAGAGATCACAGAGAAAACCTGAGATTTTCTGTTGTACCAAAATTAAAAAAAATGGAAGGAACAGACTATACCAATTTTATGAAAGCACAAATACGTTACTGGACTAGTATTCCACAGCAGGATGGCCATGATAAAGCAGCCAAGACCTGTATTAGTAAAGTTGCAATCATACCAGTAGAAACAGCTGATCCTGACAAAACTGTGGCAGAAGGGCAATGTCTTAAAAATCAGAGACAGTATAGTGTTGGTGGAAAATGATTATTCACTGTATACCAGGCAGAAGAGAAACAAATTTATCTCAGTGATTACAGAATGTCAAAAGACAGGTGTGAGATTCAAGCTGCTGTAACCAGCTGTCTTTATTTATTTATTTTATTTGCTGTTGGTTAACCAGGATAGTCCATTGGGCCAAGAGAATCTGTTTTCAATGGAGTCCATTACAGATTACATATTATAGAGAGTTATATGCAGTTTACATATTATAGAGATTTACATCCAAATTATTGTACATGACATCATGAGGAACAGTGATTACAATGAGTAAAGTTAAGCATTAATACAATCAAATAATAAAACATATTAAAGTTGAAATCAAATAATATCATAGGCACAAGGATAAGGAAGTGAGTAGATAAGGCTTTCAGGAGGATAGGAACTATTAAGGAATAGATTACTGTCTGAGGTAGAGAGAGTAAAAGGGGGAGTACAGTAGAGAGTATAGAAAGATTATGTGGGTAGGAGCATTCCCATGTGGATGGTAGATAGGGGAGTGATTTTTTTAAAGGTAAGAAGCTAGTGATGGTAACAAATGGAGTAGGGCAGGAGCATTCCCATGTGGATGGTAGGTAGGGAGTGATTTTTTTTTAAAGGTAAGAAGGCTGATGGTACGAATGGAGGGTGGGAGGGAGTTCCATAGGCTAGTGAATAGGAGAGGAGGTTTTGTCCTGGGGGTGATGGGGTCTAGACTTCTATTATGTTTTGATTAGTAGATCTAAGAAGTCTTTGAGTATGGTGAATTTTAAAGGTAGTGGACAGGGAGGGACAGAGGGATGGTTGGAAAATGAGTTTGTGTGCATATGTTAGTTGAGTGTAGGAGAGGTAGTTGGGAAGTTCAAGCCAATTTAGTTTGTGGAGAGGTACACAGTGATGGGTTGAAGATTTATTGCTAGTGGCAAATTTGGCTATTTTATTATAACAGGTTGAAAGTTTTGTTTTGAGAGATGATTGTAGATTAGTTAAAAGAGGGGCACCATAAAGGAGGGAGGGTAAGAGAAATGTGGTAGAGAGTGAGTTTGGTAGTAGGTGAGAGGAATTGTTTGTGACGATACAGCAGGCCTAGTTTTGTGTTTTTTTAATGTTTTGTAGTAGATGGGACTTGAAAGTAAGGTTATTATCAATTTGGACTCCTAGAAGCTTGGCTTCAGTTACCAGTTCAAGTGGGTTATTATTTTGACTGGTGATGGAGAATGGTTGTTGATCCAGTGTGTTGGTTTTAGAGGGGGTGAATATCATTAGTTTTGATTTAGCTGCATTAAGTGCAAGATGGTTGTCTTTCATCCACTGTTCTGTGGTGGAGAAGGCATCTTGAGTCAGCTTTTGGAGAGTTGAAATGGAAGATGAAGCACAGATGATTGTAGAATCATCTGCATATTGGATGATGTTAGCATAGGGGATAGAGTGATAGTAGTCATTTACAAAGATATTAAAGAGAAGGGGTCCTAATATGGAACCTTGTGGAACACCTGTAGGGCTCTTAAGGAAAGAGGAGATGGATTTTTTCCACTTAACAGCTTGATACCGATCTGAGAGATAGCTGGTGAACCAATTTAGAGTAGAAGGTGAAAGGTTTAGCTTGGAGAGTTTAGTTAGAAGTAAGTTATGGGAGATAATGTCAAAAGCTTTGGAGAGATCAAGTAGAATGGTAGATACAGTGAGGCCAGAGTCTCTAGCCTTGTTCACATTTTCGAGGAATGATAGGAGGGCTGTCATAGTGCTGTGATTGGGATGGAAGCCATGTTGAGTAGAAGTTAGTAGGTTCTTGTCTAGTAAGTAGGGAAGGAGTTGAAGGTGAATACATTTCTCTAGAATTTTTAAAATAGGAGAGAGGATAGCAATGGGGCGAAAGTTGGTAATGCTAGTATTATTTCCTCCTTTATGGCAGGGAATTATATAAGCCTTTTTCCAGATTTGAGGAACGTGACTTTCTTGGATGGAGCGGTTGATTAGGATACTAATTGGCAGGGCGATAGCATCTGCAGCTATACTGAGGAAGTGTGAGGGGATGTTATCGGGGGCATTTGTGCAAGGTTTTAGCTTTTTCAGGAGTTTTTTGATAGTGGAAGTAGGGATTGGTTCCAGGGAGAATTTAAGTGGTTGGGAGGTAGTAGGATGACAGAGTGGAGCAGGGGGAGTTGGAGGTGGATGGTTGGAGGAGAAGGAAGAGGTTAGTTTGGAAATGCAGTCAGTGAAAAAGGAGTTAAACTCGTGGCAAGGTCATTGTCTTTTGGGGTTTGGGTTTTCAGTTGTACGGGTTTTAAGAGAGGATATACCTCTCCAGAAGTTTTGTGGGTCGTTTTGTATTTACTTTGAAGAGAAGAGTAATAGTTGTGTCGGTCTGCAGTGATAAGCTTTTTACTGAGTAAGAGTTTTGTAGTCATTAAGAGTAGTGGGAGATTTGTGCTTCAGATAGCGTGCCCAGGCTTTATCTCTTAGTCGCATGGTTGTTAGTGTATTTTAGTTAGCCAAGGGGTAGTTTTGTTTTATTCTTCTGGTTTTTAAGGGAGCATGTGCATTTAACAGGTTTAAGAAAGTGGAATTAAAGTGAGTGATAGCACTTTCCAGAGGAAGAGTTTTTAGTGGGTACCAGTTAAGGCATTTTAGGGAGTTAGAGAAGGCTTCTGGGTTGAAGTTTTTTTGGTCTCTGAAAGTGATGTAGTTATGAGAAACTTGTAGGGAAGAAGAGAGGCGTGTGGCAAAGATGGGAAGGTGGTCGCTTAGGGAGTCAGGAAGAATTCCACTATCAAGGTAATTGTGGGTGTGAGAGACTAATATCCAATCTAAAGTACTGCCAGAAGAGAAGTCTTTAAAGGGCCTAGTAGTGGAGTTGATGAGTTGAGTAAAGTTATACAGGTTGATGTTAATGGAGGGGGTATGGGATTGAATGGTAGACCAATTGATGTTAGTGTCTCCCATGATGATGGTTTCGTTAGAAATATTGGAAGAGAACCAGGAGAGGATATCTTCCAGTGTGGGGATATTGTCGCCTGGGGGAATGTAGAGTGAGGCTATGCATATATTTTTGTGTTTATTTAATCGAAGTAGGCCTATTATTAATTCTGCATTGTTGAATTGAGGAATAACTTTATTGTAAGGAGTAATGGATAGGGAGGATGAGTATAGTAGAGCTACACCACCTCCTTTTGCTTGGGTTCTGTCTGCTCTGATAATGGAGTAGTTGGCAGGAATTATCTCCATATCTTTTATATGTGGTTTTAACCAGGTTTCAGATATGCCTAAGATATCTGGTTTATTATAGTGTAACCAGGCTTGAAGGGTTGGAGCTTTGTTCGCTAAGCTTTGTGCGTTCAGGGATGCAAATTGAATGGATTTTGAAGAAGGGGGGAGGTGTTTGGGCCTGGGTTAGGATGTATATCCCCAGCTAAAAGTAGAGATGTTAGAATTTGTATTGTGTAGTATGGGTTTTTGTGTTTTTTGTCATAAATAGTAGAGGTTGTAGGTTTAGAATATTTTTCCTGGAGGATCAAAGTCATTTTTTGTTGCAGAACAGGCTACATTGGAAATACAAAAGTTTGCCCAAAAAGGGGTGAGCCTTCAAACAGTAGGAAACTCTGCTTCTTATTCTTCTGATGGTATGGCTCACAGAAAGACTTTTCCAGTGAAACATTTTACAATTTTCCAAAAAAAAAAAAATGCTTGAGAGACTAAAGAATTGAGAGTACCTTGGACTTGAACTGGAGTCTGGAGTTGGAGATGAAAAGAAAGAAGACCAACAACATTGAAACTGGTGGATAAATATGAGACTACAAACTATCAATCACATTTGTGAAATATGGCTTAAAGTGATGAGAAATATTGGATTTTTATTGACTTTGTTAAACTCGTTGGGGAACTGACAGGCATATACTCCATTTCATTTAACTGATGTTTGGAAGGACACTAGGGAAGAAGAAGAGAAAAAGAAAAGGGGTGAAATTAAATGTAAGTAAAACAATTATTGTTCTAAACAGTATTTGTATAAACCATTTTATGATATATTACATGTTATATAGTAAAGCATTTTAGTGATTGTTGTATGTGATAAAGATATTAAAGTGAACAGATACTTTTTTCTTTCTTTTTTGGTTTTAAGAAATGTAGGCACTGCCATGTAAAATGAGAATAAAAGCTGGACAAAAGCATGCTTAAGTCAATAGGTTGTAATTTTGACCTGTTAGGGTAGGGCATGGGCTGTAAATGTGCATTGATTATAATATATGTAGAACTGAAAAGTTTTATTTTACTTTTCATACATGAATATCTGGATTAATGCCTTTCATTTAATCTAATGATTTTTTTATTTATTTTTTTTTTTATGGAAGCTTTTTTTGTTTTGTTTTACTTCGTTTTAAAAATGTAAGACCACAATGTAATGCATAGTTTTCTTTACGCAAATAAATGTTCAGTGGCAGCTGAAAAGTCTTGAAGCTGAGGGCAGCTGTACATTTTGTTCTATTTCAATGGAAACAAGCTTAATAAACATGAAGGCAATAAACTGAGAGGTCTGGACATTGTTTACGGAGAGAAACATAAAACTAAAAGGCACAAGGTTTGTTACCAAGCTGAGGGAGCCTATAACAAGAAAGATAGCCAGAGATCCTATAGAGGTATTAGAGATATTTCAGAAATCTTATGAAAATTTGTATAAAGCAGAGAAATGTGGAAATCAAGAAAAAGCACAAATGGAAATATTTATGGAAGACTTAAGTATGCCAAGGTTAGAGGTAAAGAAGATTCAATAATTAACAGTTATGATAGGAGGAGATGAGATAAAAATTGTGATGCATAATTAATCTTCAGGAAAGTCTTCAGGAATAGATTGCATTCCTGTAGAAGTTTGGAAGCTAGGAGGGAAGAAAGTGATAAAGATCTGGAAGGTTTTGTTTAACAGTATTTTAAATGGGAGTGGGAAGGGCCAACATCCTGGAAGAAAGCTGTTGTGTCTGTAATTCCAAAAGATGGTAAAGGCCCATCAGACCCAACTTTATAAAGGCTCTTTTCAATTTTATACCATGATTATAAAGTGTTTATGCCAATAATAGCTAAAAGATGTCACCAAAATTGATAGATATGGATCAATGTGGTTTTGTGGAAATGAGGCAAACATTTGACAACATTAAAAAAACAATGATGATCTAGATGGGAAGCAGAATAAAAGAAAATACCACTGTTGTTGGTGGGTCTTGATGCACAAAAAGCATTTGATAGAGTAATTTGGGACTTTATGAGTAGAGCATTAGAAGCATTTGCATTCTATGGTACAATAATAAGGTTAACTAGGAGGATATATGCGGGATCAGATGCAAAAAGTAAGATGGCAGTGTTCCTCTCTAACAAGTTGTGCCTGAACAGAGGAAGCAGGCAGTGGTGTGCTCTTTCCGCTTTGTTATTTGCATTATATGTAGAGCAATTGGCAAAAAAAACAAGGGACTCGGAAAATCAAGTATATACTTGATGTGGTAATCAAGAAAAGTTGGCTTTATTTGCAGATAGTATTATTTTCTACCCAATAAAACCACAAAAGGACATCTCAGTGTGGAACATTCTGTGACAGGTTCAAGTTTTGGGGGGAATATAAAATTAATGAAGACAACAAAAAGGCTACAGTTATAAACTATGTATCCACACATGAAATGATTCAACAATACCCCTATTTATGGGGACACAGTAAAATTAAGTATTTAGAGGAGTGGGTTAAAAAGGATTCTATTAAGGCAGCTAAGGATATGTGGGAAGAGAATAAATAAAAGATAATACAAAAAATGAGAGACTGTTGTTTATGGATATGGATAGCAAGATACAAGCAGTAAAAATGTTTTACTCCCTTTATTTTTATATGCAGGTCAGGCATATTTTTATCAACCAGAGTAGAAGTTGTGGACAGCAATTATTAAAAAAAAATGAAGGATTTTACTTTGGAGAGGAACAAAGCAATGGTCAAGTGTGATAAGCTGATCTTAAAGGTGGTTTAAATTTACTTGATTTGAATAGATATTTTAGAGCTACACAGTAAAGGCTTAAATATGTAACATGAGCAGAAACCTATAATTCAAAGTTGAAAGGGATGCTGATGATGAAGCAATGGGGGATTTCAATAAATAAGCTGAGAGTGGGGTTTTGGATGTAGATCCTTAAGAAGAATAACAATAGTCATCCAGATTATTTTGTTCATAAAGTAGTAGAAATTATTCTAAGAACTAAACCAACACAAGAATGGAGAAAGGAGATTCCGCTATTAAAAAAGTATAATTAGTAAGGCAAAAAAAATATTACGATAACCATAAGGAATCAGTCAGTGAAGGCTAATAAAGATTTTGAAGAGAGATTGGATAAGCAATTCACAAGGAAGCAATGGAAATACATATGTAGGGTTTCCAAATATGCAACAAAGTCTAGACGATTTAGGCTTTTTGCTTGGAAGTGTTTGCATAGGTACTTTTATACCACTAGTAGACTTCAAATAATTTTTCCTCAGGTAGAGGCCAAATGGTGGAGGTGTGATGAGGAGGAAAAAGGTAATTGGGAACATACATTTTGGGAATGTAAGGACTTGGCACGCTTTAAAAATTCCCTACAGAGTACTCAGTAATAGTGGGTGAGTAAATGGGTGTAACTAAGGAAATTATTTTTTGAGATGGGATACAGGATCTGAATTGCCTAGACATGGTAAGGTCTTGTTAGGTTTAATTCTGGTAGCTGTCAAAAAAGCAATTACTAGAAAATGGAAATCAAAGTCTAGACCAATTGTATTTAAAGTAGTGAATATTGTAACAAAGATAAAAGAACTGGAATTGGGATATTTAGAAAACAGTAGGAGAAAATTACATAAAAAATAGAAATTGTAGAAACAATACATGCAAAACAATGTGTTGGAGGAGGAATGAGGTTTAAGGGAAGGCAAAAACAGAGTCATATATGTAATGCTGGATTTATGATAATTGTATAAAAGATATGCAGTGAGCGGCTGCGGTGGTGCAGCGGTTAGCATTGCTGCCTCACAGCAAGAAGTTCTCCAGTTTGATCCTTGGCTGGGGTGCCTTCTATGTGGATTCTGCATGTTCTCCCTGTGTTCGTTTCCTCCGGGTGCTCAGGTTTCCTCCCACATCCCAAGGACATGCTGTAGGTGGATTGGACACTCCAAACTGGCCCTAGGCATGAGTGCATGCATGTGTGTGCCTTCTGTGGAAGGTTGGGTGCCGAGCTGGCAATTTGACACCATAAAACTCCACTGCCAATTATGAGAGGACAAGGTGATCTGCTGTGGTGACCCCTAACCGGGAAAAGCTGAAAGAAGAAGAAGTATAAAAGATATGCAGTGTATAATGTTTGTAATTGTCAACATGCTAACATAGCTTGTTTTCTTGTGTGTGTATGTGTGTGTATATATATATATATATATATATATATATATATATATATATATATATATATATATATATATATATATTTGTCCACTATGTAATCTCGAAATACTGTAATCGCGAATTTCAGTATTTCGAAATTACATAGCCAAAAACACAAAATTATGAAAACCGCAGAAGTGCGAAATTCAAAATCCCAAAGCATGGAGATGTTGAATTTTTGCATCCACTGGTGTGATGTGTGGATGGATGGGTGGAAGTTTAGGTAAGTATGTATGTGTAAGTGTGTTGGTCAGGGGCTTTAGTGTGTGTAAGTGTGTGTTGTGATTATGATGTGTGTGTGTGAAGGACTGTAAAATGTATGAGTGTGAGTGCCCTTTGTGTGTCTGTGCGATCTCAGATTTAAAATATATAAGTAGGCAGGGTGTGGGGGGCTTATCTATAGTGTAGTATTATTTATTTGATTGTAGGGGGGAGTTGTGTGTATGTGTGTACTCTATGTGTAGAGTACGATCGGAATTTAGAATTTCGCAGTTATGGGATTTCGTAAATGTGTGTTGTAGTTGGGTTTTCGACTATGTAATTTCGAAATACTGAAATTCGGGATTTCAGGATTACATAGTGGACCCATATATATATATATATATCCCTAGGTATCTTAAGCACACTAGCCCCCTCAGAGCAAAAATAGTCAGAGTTAATCTTGCCCACTCCTATATTTAGCAACTAAACAACTCATGAAACAAAGAGACCAGAAGCTCTGTGCAAAAAAAATAATAAAACAGTTCCCAGTTTACTAGCATACAGAACTAAGAAACCTAACAAAATAATTTATCGCCAAATATAAGAACATTTATTATTCAAGCAATCAAAACACACATGATAATAATCCAGAAAAACCTACACAGCCAACACCAACCATACAGAAACAAATTTATGTCATAGCCAACCAATTCAATACCCATTTTATATAGACAGTACTGTTATTATCCAGCCAAGTGGTTAATCAAGCTCTTGATGTCCCTACTCAATCAAATTACCTCCTTCAACACTTCTTCTAACCTGTTCTCCCAGATAACATCAAAAATGTCTCAAAAATTGAATCCTACTACAACTGCCCCTGACAATCTATCTGGCTAGTATCTTAAAACAGCAACTGATGCTATTGTAGTCTCAACTGACAAACTGATACACATATTAAGAAAGTCCCCTCACTATGGAAAAAATATTTCACTATTCCACTGCACAAGGAAAGAATCATTACAGATATTTCAAACTACAGGTTAGTTGCCATTTATCTCCCCTATTAAAAATAACAGAAAAAAATTATTCATGCAAAACTCCTCAACTATCTAATATATAACCAGCTTCTGTCTTCAACTTGACATGCTTCCATCCTTATCCAAGCACAACTTCTGCTTTGCTGAATTGTGTTACTATCAGTACCTGCAGAAATGCCTGAATCCTAGTCTCCACCATCTTCTTAGACTTATCAAAAGTTTTTGGTACTGTCATAAACCAGAAACTCTTACATAACTCTCTTCCTTATGGCCCTCCAACTCTACACTGCAATGGTCCCATAGCTACCTGTTATATAGAGTACAAGCAGTGAATTAGTGAAAGGATTTCCTAATTTTTTTGCCAGTAACTATCGCTCTCCCATAGGGATCTATATTACGGCCCACAATTTTCACCATATTCATCAATGACTTCTACACTGCTACAAAAGTGATACACTAGTTCAATACTCTGATATCTCCATCCCAATCAACTCTGCCTAAACTCCTTTCACAGCAGTCCTTCATATTGAGTGACAAATGATTAATACAACTACCACTAAACCCTAAAAAAACAAAATTGTTGCTCTTTACCCCAAAATACATCTCTGCCAAAACAACACTATTCACTTATTACCTCTGCCAACACTATGTCTATGATAGAAGAAATAAACCACACAAAATTACCAGGTGTCATCATAGATAAACCAGTTCACATTTCACCACCATGTAACATATATGATTAAAAAAAAAAACAAAAATAGGTATATTATGTGGAGTAAAAACCTACCTCAATGACATGGCCAAAAGACATGTAGCCTTTACTTTCTTACTGCCATTTCTCCTGTGTGCTGCCCCAATCTTCAGTAACCTTCAAGTCTCACAACTGACTAAACGTCAGCTATGTTATAAAATGGTCAACTGTGCTGTAAATTATAACAAAGGAACACAGCACTGCCTAGCACTCAGATAATTAAAATGGTTAGAGCTACATTTCCTAAGTTCTATCAGCTAGCTGCAGTACTGAATGTCCTTATAAGCCAGAAAACTTCCCAGCCCTTAATAACTTAATACACCACTACTCCTCAAAAGAACGTCAATCACTAATCTTTACACCCAAGCCATATGATACTACAGGTGACTTTCTGTTTTACATAATATAGTAAACTATGGAACTATATCCAACTACCAGTGAAATCCGTTCAGAATTTAAACTCATATAAAACACAACTTAAACTTCACCTATCAAATCAGTGGAGCATCTCCTATATATCCCGAGGATAAATGCCACTGTAATCTTGAGATTATCTTATTATCAAACCAATTCTCTTCACTCAGAATCATATATCACACAACTAGTTTTCACCAATACCTGGATAATTTTACTACTTTCTTCCAGTCATATATATGTAGTTTTTGACTACTGTTCACCACCCCACCTCTATATTTCTTATATAAACCTTATGATACCCATATATAATTGCCTCTGAATATGCTTTATACCCCACCTCTTAACTATATTAACATTCTCTCACTTACATTTCTTTGCATTTCTAATCACTAATCACAAGTTCTATCTGTTTGACAAACCCACTAATACACCACTTCATATTATCAATGTTCAGTATTTACTAAATGCATTAAGTATATCAGTTAATGTATATACCATAATGCCTGTCCAGGTATATTATCAAATGTCTGTTTAAAAATGTTAGTAATGTTGGATCTTTTCACCCTGTGCCTCCTCAGAAAAAAAATTTTTTGATTAAACCCAGATGGACAAAACCGTCAAACAAATGCAAAATAAAAATATATAAAATAAAAATGAAGAGTCACTGAAATGTTCTTATGAAAAAATGTAGAACAAGATACATGATCTACATCGGCGGTCTCATCTAGGTTTAGATCTATACCAAAGAGTACAAGTTTTCACACTGACACAAAATATCACATATATTGTATTAAGGGCAATCTTTTTGGGCTAGACTGGATCCTGAGTAACTCAGGTGGATAAAATATTGAATTCAAAATCTGGTATGAGAGAAGACAGGCTGAAAGTAAGCTGGGAGATGACGCTGCTTCTGAAACAACAGGGAGGATTTTGAGTTCTTGATATTCAGCTTTTTTATAAAGCTATGCAGGTGTCTATTTGGGCTCTGTGTCACTCTGTATGAATCAAAGTGAAAGATGTGTTAAAGAAAAATATGGATGGCTGGGTAATAAGGAGTGGATCAAATCAACATGGGGTAAGGAGGCCAAAAGGATGGATCTCTGAATACTGGATATAGGTACATGGAAGGCTGAAAGCTATTTCAGAGGGAGAAGTTACATGAAGGGTGGTAAGAATCTATTGTTAGTAGTGAATAGAACTGGAGAATCTGGTTGTAGGACACCAGCTGGGAGGTGGCGGAGCTTAAGAAAGGTTTGAGAGCAATGGAATGTGAGACAAAGAATACTAAATTGGGAGGAAGCAAGGGAAAATATAACCTTCCTCTTGGTGCTCAAATGACATTTCAAACTTTGTAAATGCATGAAAGAGACACACAGGTCCTTAAGGTAGAGCAATAAATAATGGCAGCTCTAAAGCAGTAGTTCAGAGAAAGAGACACACGTGATAGAAAGGGGCATAGTTACAAGAATAGGGAGAGTGGTAGTGGAGCAGGAACAGAAAGCAGCACAAAGATTACAAGCTGGTTGTGTTAGAATATATACATTTAAATACAATAATGCATGTACATTTCTGTTTGTTATAATATATATATATATATATATATATATATATATATAGAGAGAGAGAGAGAGAGAGAGAGAGTTCCACTTTATAATCTCGGAATACTGAAATATCAAATTTCAGTATCTCGAGACCATAAAGTCAAATTTTTAAAGTAGCGAAACTGCATAACCACGAATCCGTAAATGTTGAATTCATGGTTATGGTGCTCAGATATTTGACGTGGGATGTAGTGTGTGCAGAATGTATGGTTTAATGTGTGGATTTCGCTGGTATGTAAGGTAAGTGAGTATTTTGTTAGGGTTTTAGGTATGTGTTTGAGTGTATGTGAGTGTGTTTGGAAGTTTGGGTAGGCAGGTAAAAGTATGAGTGTTTGAGTGTTGAAAGTAGTGGTGTTTGTATATTTGTGATGTGTGTGTGCAAGGGTACTGTAGAGTGTCTAGTGGTGAGTTTGCTGTCACTTTCTGTTTGGTGAAATCTCGGAGTTAGTATATATAAGTAGGGGGTGTGGCTTGCCCCTGCTTATATGTAGTGTAGGTTTGTTGATTTGTGTTTTTGTATTTGTGTGTGTTTTGTTTCTTTATTTGTTGTAGTGTGGGTAGGATGGTGTATGTGCTGTGTGATGAATGGTGTGTTTATGTTTGTAATTTTGTGTTTCATGGTTTTGGGGTTTCAGGATTTCAAACTTTCAACTTTATAGTTTGAAAATACTGAAATTCGATATGTCAGTATATTGAGATTATAAAGTGGAACTATATATATATATATATATATATATATATATATATATATATATATATATATATATTAAAGGAGGGTTAAAACTTTCTTAGTTGAAAATAAGTAGGAAAAGTACGAAAAATAGAGTAATTAATTACTGCATATGTTTGGCAACTATATGGTGTGATAATTGTTCTGTGACTAGTAGAGCTGCAAGGGAAACTGCAGATAAGGATGTATTCCTGAGTAGTACAGCTGCAAGGACAACCAGAGACAAGAATGACTCACTAAGTCTTGAAGGTTGCCACATAATTCAACTTGATCAGCAGAATGCATGACATCAAGCAGACTTCAAAAGATTGCTTTCATAGACGGGATCCAAATGGTACAAAAAGTACTATAAAAGGACTATAAGACTAAATGGTGTTAGTTCAGGTATTTTGTAGGAACATCAGTTCCAAGGTAAATGGAGAATCATCATCTGAATCTCTATTGAAAAGCAAACCTTGTATATTAAAAGCTCTAAGCTGTAATGTGTAGCATGTCATCTGTTATAGAAATAAGTAGTTTTATTAGTAACTGTACTCAAGCTGACTTTAGTAAAGTACAGTACTGAAAAGTATATTTTTTAATTTATCAGTGGTGAGCCTAGCCTGTATTGGAATTCAGGGGGAGTTGTGCCTTGTATAGGGTCACTCCAGTAAAGGCACAGTAACTGAAATTTATGAGTTCTCCTGAACAGGACCACTCTAGTCTTATATGGCTTACAGTACAGTTTTCAGATATCTAAACCCAGAGTGAGACTGCTGTGCAGTAAGGCTGCAGTCCAATAAATTCCCCAGGTAGGTGAATTCCATGGTTTCAAATTTGCAACTGCCAGTTTTGTTTCACCAGCTTTTTGAATTATGGTGAAGGAATTTCCAGGCATCTGCAAAAATCAGCCTAATCACCTGCTTTTTTGCTGTGTGGTGAGATTTTCTTTCTGTGTCACATACAATATGGATGCCATTGGGGGTCATAGTAGAAAATGTAAACAGAGTTTTACTCGTAATGTATCAGAATCACCAGATAAAATCTGTGACAGAATGCAATGTTGGTGTAAACAGCATATTGGCAAATGTAAAACCTTATTAGGGTGAGTTAATATTCAGGCATTATGCAAATGGATTACAGCAATTGACTGGTATTATCAAGCAAAAGATTGTGTCGTATGACAGTAAATGTTTATTGTGAGTCATATAAAACTGCTTTCTGTGTGCAATGTCATAAAAGTACAGTTCAGACCATTGTTAAAAAATGAAACTGTAGAGAAAAAATCTTCTGATGGTAAAGAACCAAATAAGGGTGATACACTTACATTATATCAAGATTTTAAACAGTTATGTCCTGTTACCACATGTGAAATGTTAATTTCAGGGTTAAACCAGCAGACAAATCAGTTATTAACAGAATCTCCTGTAGACCTTGTTACACCCTTTAGAAAATATGTACAAAAGTGGAATGAAGCCACTGCATAGCACAAAACAGATAAGGACAGGGACGAGATTCATGCTGAATTGACATACAAATTTAATAAACTTCTAAAAGACAGGCAAAATGAGTTCATGAGGTTTAGACAAAATATACAAACACTTTTTTAGAAGTGCATAGGAGCTTTACAGTCAGCAGAACAGGTTACTGAAAAATATCAGACAGCCCATGCAGAATTACAGGAAGAAATTGAAACTCTTAAGCAGTAATTACAAGATAAGAAAAATCCAGTTAGTGAAGAGATAAAGAAAGAAATTCCAGACCTTAAACAGCAGTTACAGGATATAAAAGATGAATTAGCTGACCTGACAGAAAATAATTTACAGGACACAACTTTAATAGTCCAGCTTAAAGAACAAATGCAAAAGACAAACCCAGTAAAAGTCATAAAGCAAAAAAAGTTCAGCAGATTTGTACACACAGTCAAGGTTGCTACAAAGCATGCCACAGTGGAATAATGAAAAGAGATGCCTTACTCAAAAACATTTCAAAAGGTAAAAAAGAAAAACAGAACAGTTCTAGTACATAGAAATCAAATGAGGGTAGTCAAAACCAATGAAAAAATAAAGTCATGAAAGTGACATGCATGTATTTCCTTTTCAGAAAATGAAAATGAAGGTGCCTAAAGTGCACCTGTTTAAAATACAAAAGAGTAAAAAAAGGGAGACAACAGTAAATACAAATAACTATTTACATATGTCCACATTTAAGAGTGTGTTAGTTAGACCAATATCTATTTTGTTTGTTTACAACTGTCATTGTATAATAGCACCAGAAATAGTAGAGATACTGCTAAAAAGGAATACAAAAGTAATATCACTAATATAAGGTTGTGGTGGATGCATAACACAATAAATAAAACTCAAGGTACTTCTTCTTGTCCAGGCAGACAAAATGTCATATTAAAAGCCTTTCCTTTGACCAGAGTGTCACAGTCTGAAAGACAGCCAGAGGACAGGTGTATGTCCAACTCTCACAACATGAAGCAAATGTATCCTTACAGAACAATACTGCTATGAAATGCTGCATACTGCAAGGAGAAATGACACTCTTTCAATTTTCTACTGACTGTGTAAACTGTACTGCAGAAGGGTCTAAAACAGAGCTACAAAAGGGAAATATACTGGTCTGCACCAATAATTAAAATATTATGGAATGAAAAGACCTTGCCTTTTTATTACATTTTAATATATCATTCCCTCCTAACAATAATGGCTGCAGGAGACAAAGAGAATGGTACAATACTCTTTTTAGGAGGGATGGGAAAAGTTTAGGTGCATTAAATTTGACTGATATAGAAATTCTAGCAAATAGATTAAAATTAACAGGCCAAGATATTTCACAGATTGTGCACTTACATGTACAATAGTTACTCACTTTTGGGATATCACAAAAAGGGCATGTTAACTTTCAGAAGAAATGTCTGCAACATTTTAATGAATCTTTAAGTAGAAGGCTTCAGTTTGGTATTAATGTCACTAAGTTTGTAGACTGGACTAAGTTTATATTATAGTCCATGTATGTACAGATCCAGAACAATTTTGTGCAAGCAAAACTGGCAATGAATATGATTGGCATATGCTGTTCAACATATGGATACCACAAACATATTGGGTACAAATGCATGGAGATCAGACTATCTGTACAAATCCTTAGTGTACAAGGTGGGTGATACATTATAATATTACAAAATGAAAGATAATCCCTGGGATTCAATAACCTATGTGCAGGAATAGTGCTATTCCTGCACAGAGTGAACAGTGTCCATTTACCCTTAGCTTTAACAGCAGCGTGCATTGCATATTCATAAAGGCATGCTGTTGCTAAGTATAAATGGACACGAACACTACTGAGTGCAAGGGGTGTGTTTAAGTAGTGCACACATATCTAGCACACCACCTGCACTCTGAAAGTGCTGTACGACATTTTTACAAAGCATTTCAGTGTCCGCAGACACTGAAATCAAATAAAATAGTAAAACAGTGTCCGTGGACACTGAAATAGGTAGGAGATCAAGAAAGTAATGCAGGGGGTGTGTGAAGGTTCTGTCACACACCCCCTGCATTGTCAAAGGGCTATATGGCACTTTGCAAGTTCTTTCAGTGTCTGTGGACACTGAAAGCAGGAAGTCTGGATAGGAAGCAATGCAGGGGGGGTGTGACAGGCACTATCACACCCACCTGCATTGTCAATGTGCCATACGGCACTTTGCAAGTGCTTTCAGTGTCCATGGGCACTGAAAGCAGAAATCTCAATAGGAACCAATGCAGGAGCTGTGTGACAGGTACTGTCACACACCCCCTGCATTGCAAAAGAGCCATACAGTCATACCCCTCAACTATACATGTGCCCACAGAATGCAGAGATGCCTGCCTGACATACCCCTCAATCTCCTAGAGCAAGAAATCTGTACAAAGCCATAAATAATGGGAGGAAAAAGGCCCAAAAATAGGGACACATTTTAAATATTGCTCTTACAAACTTGGAAAGTTGATAAAATAACAGGTTGTGCATTAGCACAGATTTCCTGAAGGGTATGAAGACTGAAACCCAAATGTCTGTGATGTTCTGACTTAAACCCCAAGTGATTTGCCAGTGATTTGCTAGAAAACCACAGTCATATTTTCTAAGTTTAGCAATATTTAAAATCTGTCCCTATGTGTCCCCTTACAATTTCACTTACTGTAACTGACAAGGAGTACAGATACATGTAAATAAAGTGGGTTTATTAATTAATTTATTTATTTCCATTCTAAGGTATGTTTAAGCATAGCTGAGCAGGTGTGCACGTTATGTCCCTATGGTCAGCATTGCTTAAACATGCCCAGGAGATAAATAAAAATATACAGATAAAATCCTAATACCAAGATACTGTAGTGGTTAGAGTCCCAACTTTGCATGCAGGTGTACACGGTTTGAATACAAAGAATTTTATTGTATATTATGTAGTAATTGATATTTGTCAACCTGGGTAGTGTAGCTGGTCTAAAATGGAAATGTGAGTGCATATAACATGTGAAATCACCCATGAATACACAAGTGTCCCATACAGTATAGTCACACCCCATGGTCATATACACTTACTAATAGGAAAAGTGGACAATGGTTAGCAGTGCTCAGCTATGCCTAGCTGGTTTAAGCATTCCTTAGACATAAATGCTAAGCAGCAGTCAGCTCAGCTAAGCAGATTTGCACACTGTTGAGCAGTGCATAGCAATTACCCCTTTAAGCACTGCTCAAATTGGTTTAGCAGGTTTGCTCACCACTTAGCTGAGCTCAGCATTTTCAAAATGGTCCAATGATGACAAAGGGTGGGAATATAGCCTTATTTAAATGGTGCAGGTGGGAATACAGCCAGATTCTGTTGTAGCTTACACTGATTATGAACTATGGCAGGCGTTGGTGAGGTCTCGAGCTTTCAGGTGCAGCACTGGGGCATTTTGGAGTCCAGAGTCATGGCTGGGCTCCTTGTAGCAAACCATGTTGACAGACTACTGCAGGGCCAGTACCAGAGCTCATAGTATAATGCAGAGGCCTGGGACCATCTGGCATGCAATCTCACCAGTGCCACTGGCATCCCCCAAACTGGTGAGCAGGTACGGCATCACTATGCTGACCTAAACCCGAGGAAAAGGGTGCTCTTGGCCCAATGGATACAAGACACTCGGGACAACTATGCTTCAGCAGTTTGTAAGTATACCAGATATAGCTGTACCAAATTCTAGCCTGAGTATGTGATAGACAAGTATGCATAATATGTGTTTTCTCCCCCTACAGCTGCAGCAGAGAAGGCTGGCAATACTGAGGCCCATGCAGACAGACTGACAAGTCTGTGTTGACAGGCTGATGAGTACAGATCTACCTTGCAGTATATAGTGAAATAAATAAGAAGGAGTAAATTGTTCACTGTGTTCTGTGTCTAATGATTAAAGAAAAGTTTGGCAGACTAATAGTCATCTACAGTATATGCAGTAGTAGAGCACTGTGTCATATAAGTACAATAAAAACCTACACCACCAACTGTTGTGTTTATTCTGGTGTGTTGTTGCAGAAATAGAATGTGTACAGATTCTGCACAGAAAATATGGCTTTGACAGCATGAATTAACAGAGGTTGTTCTCAGAATCAGCTAGTATGTAAAACAATAGATTATAGAGCTGTAAATCAAGATATACATGAAGTATGACATATGTTATTCACTAAGATCCATACCCTGAATACTAACGTCAAATATATTATAGTGTGTCCCCTGCTGCAGTGTCTTGTTAACCTTTGCTTTCATGATCGTATAATTTCAAAGGATTACTACACAGTACACTATCTGTCATGCATGAATCTCAGGATTACAAGGTCAGACTGTCTAACCCACAGAGTATTAGGCAGAAAACAGTCAAACAAGAGACAGCAGTTCCCCAGTAGGTCAGTGTGATGAGAAACAACCTTGTAGTTCATTTAGCACACCCAGACACAGTTCGAATCTAGGGAGTGGTAGTGAGATATGTGCATACATGCACTCAAGAAATCTTGAATATTTGTAGAAACAAAACATGGAGTCTTCCAAGTGAGATCAGTCTGCTTTACTGGTGTCTCCTGGTACCTCGGCTGATAGAAACAAAACACATAGTCTTCCAAGTAAGAATCAGTCTGCTTTACTGGTGTCTCCTGGTACCTCAGCTGAAAAGCCATCAAGGGATAATTAATACAACAAAAGCATACCTTTTATATACAAAATCCCCAATTGTTAATTGAGTAATTACAATGACATCAAAAATTAAACATGCATTAAAATTAAAGTGACACTTCCCCTTTTGCAAAACAGTATCAATGTCCCACCATGTCCCCAATTCTGAATAAAAGTGCAAACCTTTCATTTTGTATGTTCATGTTTGTACATTAAAATTAAACATCAGACATAGGAGATTGGATAGCCCAGTTGCTCACCATTTCTGCCTTAATCACAGGGGATCTGACTCTTCATTATTGTTTAGAGTATTAGCCAAGCCCACACATCAACATGGGGAAGTATATAATGAAAAATTACTAACTTTAGAAACCAGGTTCATCATTAATTTTAATACATTATTTCCTTCAGGTCTTAATCTGGAGGTCAATATAAATGTATAACATAAATGTTCAATTTAAATGTTTAAATGTGAAGGTGCAGTGGTGACTGCCCATGGGTGGGGACCTCAGTCTCACTGTATCCATTTGGGGGCTCATGGGCCTCTGATTCTAAACCACCCTCCCCATCTAAGGTGTTTACCCCCCTCATGTGTCATATACCACCCATCTGCTGTCTTGTGTGTCTTGTCTGTCTGGAAATGCTACCTCCCCAAACATACCTACAGCCCTTCTCCAACATCCCACTCTCACTTAAAAAAGGAGCATCTGTCCCAGAAAAAATCATTGCCCAATACATAGCTCTACATTTCACCACCATGTACATTGAAATTAATCAATCTGATCACAAATTATACTACAAATGTTTGTTGCCAACACCCTTCCCTGTGGGGTGTGATGCTGTAAACTCCAAATTCTACACATTATTCACAGCTGTTGCTGCAGAAGAAATGTAGAGCTATGGTCCTTTCCTACATGCATCCTGCACATCCCTAGCTGGTTTCCCTAATGTTTTACCCCCTGTTTGCCCCCATTTCTCCAATTTCCTATCACCCTTTTTACTTTTCTTTAATTAAAATTAGTGTGGGTGTAAGTAGGAGTAAGTGGTGCTAAGTGAAGCTAAGAGGAGTTAACTGTCTGTTAGTATGGCTTACCTTCACGAAAAACTGTGCAAACCCACTTACAACTACTTAAAAGTGCCTTAATCATTCTGTCTCCATCAGCCTTAATTCTGTCCAGCAACAAAATAATCAGCCCTGCCAAGTCTCTAACCCTGGATGCTGTGCACTACAATCACAGCAATGTACCACTGCACCATCTGACCTGTGACGTAATGCTTTTACAAACGTATCATGCATTATGGTCATTTAACATAAGTGAAAAAAGTAATCACTACCAAGTCTTGAACCCAGGACCCAGTATACTGCAATCACAGCAACATATCTCTACACCAACTGAGCTGTAGGAATTTATAACATTTTTATAAACATATCATGCATTACAGTCATTTAACATAAGGGAAACATATATATCCGTAGTACTCATATATATATATATATATATATATATATATATATATATATATATATATGTGTGTGTGTGTGTGTGTGTGTATATATATATATATATATATATATATATATATATATATATAAATATATATATAGATATGTATAGGTATGCATGCATTTGATTGGCCAGTGGATAGGCAATCAGGTTATTGTCGAAAGCAGTGTGGCAAAATCTCAAAAAAGCGATCGCAATTGTTGTGAATCGCAAAATATTTCCCCCTTTTTGACCCATGGTACAACTTGTTTATGTGGTAGAGCAGTCAGAAATGTCATATTTGGAGTTTTTTATGACAGTCTGACCATTCAGCATTACAAAATTCACAGATAAATCGATATACTGCATGATCAAGCAATGTGTGCTCAACTAAATGAATGTAAACTATATATATATATATATATATATATATATATATATATATATATATATATATAGATAGATAGATACACTAGACAATCTCGATGTCCTGAAATATTGAAATTCAGTACATCGAGACCGAATAGTGGAAAGTGCAGTTATCCGAAACTACACTATGCTGAATCCACAAATGTCAAATCCGCCGTTATCGTGGTGTCGCGTTCATGACATGTGGTGTGGTTTGTGGATTTATTTGGGGTTTCAGGTAAGTGTTGTGTGTTTGAGGCTAACGGGTTGGGATTTTAGTGTGTGTGAATGTGTGCTGTGGTGTTTTTTGTGTATTTGTGTGTTTAGTGTGACCTCGGAGTTAGAATATATAAGTAGGGGAGGTGGGGAGTGCAGGGGGGCTTGCCCCCTTCTTATAGGTAGGTTAAGTGTGTTTGTGTGTGTTATGTTTGTTTAGTAAGGTAGGTGTATGTGTGTGTGTGTGTGTGTGTGAATGTTCGCGATTGTAGTGTTCATGATTGTGGGTTTTCAGTATTTCGAGATTGTATAGTGAATCTATATATATATATATATATATATATATATATATATATATATATATATATATATATATGGGTCCCATTCACATGGTTGACAGTTCATATAATCGACACTCATTTGGTCGACAGTTCATTTGATCGACAAGCAGATTTTCCCCCTTCCCCAATGTTGTGCAACCCTGGAGTTGATATATATAGTTAGGGGGTGTGGGGGGCACAGCCCCCATTGAAGGTGTGGGGGAAGCTCCCAAAATCTTGTCGATCAAATGAACTGTTTGCCAAAAAACTGTCAACCATATGAAATGTCGACCATGTCAGGTAGACCCATATATATATATATACATATATATATATATATATATATATATATATATTTACACACACACACACACACACATATATATATATATATATATATATATATATATATATATATATATATATATATATATATATATATATATATATATATATAAACCTTTTACTGCAAGACATCTGCAAAAAGCCTGACAAAGTCGGAGGATAAAGGGCAAACACAGTGACATCTGGCTGTTATACATGTAAAATTTACTACAGTAGCATGGTTTGATTTAACATATATTTCCTGATAAATTCCAGGTCTGAAACACAAATGAATGTCATTATTTACTGATGTCAATGCTCACATCATCCCAGTGACTTGTCAGAAACCCACAACTGTTATGGGAAACAGACCAAATATATGAGCCTCCACAAGTTGTTTTTAGCGCTTTCATTCACTTTAATCTTCTGTGAACTTCCTCAGAAACAACTTCACCATCCATACACCTGTTTAAGTACTATTCAATCACAATTAATTTACATACATAATTGATGGCAATGAATAAAATTTAAAGACATACCATAAAAAATTACTGAAAACTATATATAATACATATGAACTCTTAAAACATCCTAAATAAATACTTCTCAAGTATATGTTTAACACTAATATAACTATATCATTTGAATATGTGATATCACAATAAAAATTATGAATTCATTTCAGGAAACATCTCATATTTATAGTTTCATTGAGACCTGGAAATTTGTCAGCTCCTAAAAATATTTGCCAAAAGGACTCTTTACATTCTAATAAAAGTTTGAAATTACCACCAAATGTTACACTATTTACACTATCTAGAACAGCAAATGTAAACTTTTTAAATTCATTACAAATTATAGAATGCCTTGCTAATGCATTATTTGTGTCTTTTTTCTTTATAGCCAAAATGTGTTCACTAAGTCTGACTTTCAAGGCTCTTGTGGTCATTCCCACATAATAACTTGGACATGTTTGGCACTGAGCAAAATAAACAACCATAGTACTGTGACATGTAAAATACTGTTTTGACCAATGTGTTGTTCGTAAATGCTTAAAGTGTACAAAAGATGAATTAGTGATGTATCTACACTGTTTACAACAGTGGCAAGAAAAGGTGCCTTTAGTTTGTATGACACCCATTCTATTTGTAGTACATCTGTTTTCCTTTTTCTCAAGTATACTTTTTAGATTAACTACTTTTTTGAAAGTGAACATTGGTTTAATGCCTAAAATGTTCGCTAAATCTTGGTTACCCAAGATAATCTTCCAGTTATTTACAATAATGTCTTTAATAAGCCACATCTCATTCGAAATGGGTAGCAAAAAGGAACCATTTAATTCCTTATTGTTCTTAGTTGTTACTTCTGTGACCAGTGACCCTACTGTTAAAATAGGCCTTGCTGTGGTCTCACGAAGAAATGTTACTTCTCTTTCTATTATTTTTAACCATGCCAACTTATAACCTCTATTGACAAAAAATCCCCTTAGATTATTTGTTTCACTCAGAAAAATCTCATTGTCAGATGTCAACCTGCTTAGACGAATGTATTGACCCTTTATAACCCCTTTCTTCATGTGGTAAGGGTGTATACTGTTTTTGTGCAAATACTGATTTGCAAATGTAGGTTTTTTATATATGGAACTTGAAAATTTTTTAAGTACATTGTCATAACTTAAATGTAAATCCAAAAAAAATGATGTTAGTTCCAAATTCACCAACAGTGAATGTTAGACAATTTGTAGTGTTGTTCAAATAATGAACAAAGTCATGAAATTCCTGTAAGGTACCATTCCATAGAAAAAACAGATCATCTATGTATCTGGTGTAAAAGATGATCTTGTCTTTGTAAATAGAATTTGCCACGAAAGTGTTTTCCCATTGTGCCATAGTCAGATTTGCATAGGCCGGAGCTACCCTTGCCCCCATTGCCACACCCGAAACTTGCCTATAAAATTTATCATTGAATTTGAAAAAGTTGTTTTGTAATACACATTCCATAAGACTACAAATGGTGTTGACCTTAATATTACTTAAATTTTTATTAGCAACCAAATATTGTCTTAAATGTTCAATTCCAAATTCATGATCAATACAAGTGTATAAAGATTGTACATCCAAGGAAGCAAGAAAGAATTCAGATGTCAGAGGTTGTAATTCTCTAAGCTGTTCCAATAGATGCCAAGAGTCTTTTAAATAATATTTAGAACGTTGTACTATTGGATTCAAAGTGTAATCTAACCAAATGGAGATATTTTCTGTCTTACATTTGGGGGCTGAGATAATTGGCCTAAAGGGGATCAAGCAGGTTTTTGTAGTTTTGGGATACCAAACATGTTTCCCATTTTAGGAAATTCAACTAATAGGAAACTATATGTTGCATAGTCTATTTCATCTTGACTAAACATATCAAATAAAGTAGTATCTAATCTTAAAAAACTTTTTTGTATCATCTTAGTATCTACTTCTTGATAGACATGTTTGTCCATTAACAAAGCTTCCATTGAGTTTATATATTGTGAATTTTCCATAATTACTATTTTGCCCCCCTTGTCAGCCTTCATAATTCTTATGTCCGTGTTGTCTATTAAGGTCAACACCATTTGTAGTCTTATGGAATGTGTATTACAAAACAACTTTTTCAAATTCAATGATAAATTTTATAGGCAAGTTTCGGGTGTGGCAATGGGGGCAAGGGTAGCTCCGGCCTATGCAAATCTGACTATGGCACAATGGGAAAACACTTTCGTGGCAAATTCTATTTACAAAGACAAGATCATCTTTTACACCAGATACATAGATGATCTGTTTTTTCTATGGAATGGTACCTTACAGGAATTTCATGACTTTGTTCATTATTTGAACAACACTACAAATTGTCTAACATTCACTGTTGGTGAATTTGGAACTAACATCAATTTTTTGGATTTACATTTAAGTTATGACAATGTACTTAAAAATTTTCAAGTTCCATATATAGAAAACCTACATTTGCAAATCAGTATTTGCACAAAACAGTATACACCCTTACCACATGAAGAAAGGGGTTATAAAGGGTCAATACATTCGTCTAAGCAGGTTGACATCTGACAATGAGATTTTTCTGAGTGAAACAAATAATCTAAGGGGATTTTTTGTCAATAGAGGTTATAAGTTGGCATGGTTAAAAATAATAGAAAGAGAAGTAACATTTCTTCGTGAGACCACAGCAAGGCCTATTTTAACAGTAGGGTCACTGGTCACAGAAGTAACAACTAAGAACAATAAGGAATTTAGTGGTTCCTTTTGCTACCCATTTCTAATGAGATGTGGCTTATTAAAGACATTATTGTAAATAACTGGAAGATTATCTTGGGTAACCAAGATTTAGCGAACATTTTAGGCATTAAACCAATGTTCACTTTCAAAAAAGTAGTTAATCTAAAAGTATACTTGAGAAAAAGGAAAACAGATGTACTACAAATAGAACGGGTGTCATACAAACTAAAGGCACCTTTTCTTGCCACTGTTGTAAACAGTGTAGATACATCACTAATTCATCTTTTGTACACTTTAAGCATTTACGAACAACACATTGGTCAAAACAGTATTTTACATGTCACAGTACTATGGTTGTTTATTTTGCTCAGTGCCAAACATGTCCAAGTTATTATGTGGGAATGACCATAAGAGCCTTGAAAGTCAGAATTAGTGAACACATTTTGGCTATAAAGAAAAAGACACAAATAATGCATTAGCAAGGCATTCTATCATTTGTAATGAATTTAAAAAGTTTACATTTGCTGTTCTAGATAGTGTAAATAGTGTAACATTTGGTGGTAATTTCAAACTTTTATTAGAATGTAAAGAGTCCTTTTGGCAAATATTTTAGGAGCTGACAAATTTCCAGGTCTCAATGAAACTATAAATATGAGATGTTTCCTGAAATGAATTCATAATTTTATTGTGATATCACATATTCAAATGATATAGTTATATTAGTGTTAAACATATACTTGAGAAGTATTTATTTAGGATGTTTTAAGAGTTCATATGTATTATATATAGTTTTCAGTAATTTTTATGGTATGTCTTTAAATTTTATTCATTGCCATCAATTATGTATGTAAATTAATTGTGATTGAATAGTACTTAAACAGGTGTATGGATGGTGAAGTTGTTTCTGAGGAAGTTCACAGAAGATTAAAGTGAATGAAAGCGCTAAAAACAACTTGTGGAGTCTCATAATTTGCTGCTGGGTTTAAGCTGACTTTGTTTTTCCAGAGTTACTTGGTTGCAGTGTCTTTCTGTTCTTTCAAATATATGAGCCGCTCATCTGGACAGTGAAGAGGTATGACTGCAGCCATGTAACAGAAGGGAAAAAACATTGTGAGCTGCCAAACATTTCACCCAGCACCTTCTGAACCACAGTAAGACCAACACGACACTACCCCAAATCAGCTCTGGGGAATTACCCATGTATCTCCATAGGTTCATAGGTTGGTACTAGGCTATCAGTCCTAGGGCCTATACAAGCCTAGCCATAAAAATTCCCTGGCTATTACTTCCCACATTATTTACTTCCCTGGACCCCTGTCTGGCAGGGCAACTGACGTGATCCCCGGGGTGAGTTTCCTTTCTCCCATCCAATCGTCAAGGTTCCTTTTGAAGAGGGCCAAAGAGGTGCTCTGCTTGATATGTATGTGCATTCTATTTCAGAGTCTGGGGAGTCTCTGGGTAAGGAACGTATCCCTCAGGCATGTTTTGTTTATTGTGATGACAAGGTTTAGATCCCTGGAGCGTGTGGCTCTGAGGGATTGGGATTTCTTTAAGTTTAGCATGTCCAACAGCTTTGGTTTTGACATGGCCTTGTGTGTTAAGCAAAGATCACCTCTGAGTAGATGATATGTGACAGAGTATAGCTGGAGTTTTTTTAAGGTGGTCTGTATAGGGCATCTGCTTTAGGCCTGTGTTTCTTTTAGTGAGGTATTTCTGTGGCCTTTTCAGTTGTTGCAGATGTCTTGAGAGGTACACACCAAATGGGACGTTGTATTCTATAATGGGTCTAATGAGGGATAAGTACAGTGGGACAATGACCTCCTTTTTTCTGGATAAAAAGCCCTTAATGATGAGGTGTGCCACATAGAAGGATTTCTTGACTGTTGTAGCAATGTGGTTATTGAAGGTGAGACCACTGTCCACCTGTGTCCCTAAGTCTCTTATCACACTTTCAGTGTTTAGTGTACTGCTAACTATGTGGTAATTCATGGGTACATGTTTTTTCCCAAAGGGGATAACTATACATTTCTTGGCATGGAGCTTGAGCCCATGGCTCTGGCACCAAGCATCTATTTCTGTAAGGCCCTTTTGTAGAGTACCCACATCATTTGGGGATTCAATAATGGCTCCCAGTTTGCAGTCATCTGTGAACTTTGTTAGCCAGAGTCCCTTAGTGCTGGCCTGTACGTCAGAGAAGTAGATGCCAAACAAGAGCAGTCCCAGGACTGAACCCTGAGGTACTCCACTTGTCACTTGTCTGGAGCTGGATTTGGAGTCAGCTACTTTTACAGTGTGGGTTCTGTCAGTAAGCCAGTTAGCAACCCATCGAGTGACATAGGGATTAATGCCCAGCTTAGTAAGTTTATCTGTGATTCCAGTGTGGGGGATGGTGTCAAAGGCCTTGGCAAGGTCTAGATAGGCTGTGTGGACTGCCTTACCCTTGTCCACAGCTCTGGAGACTGATTCAAAGAAGTCAATCAGGTTCCGGAGACAAGATCGGCCCTTCACGAACCCAAACTGGGTGGGGCCCAGTGTTTGAAAGTTGCCAATGCCTTTGTTTATAAGCTCCATGATAATACATTACATGGCCTTGCAGATCAGGCTTGTCAGACTGATGGGGCAGTAGCTCTCAGGATCCAAGGTGGATCCCCCCTTGTGGAGTGGGATAACTTTAGCTGTGCACCACTCAGTGGGCACAAAGCCTGAGGTGACGGTATGATTAAACATGACACTTAGTTGAGGTGCCAGTTCATTTTGTAGTTCATGTAGTACACAGCCCGGATGTCATCTGGTCCCATGGATGTTGTATTCTTAGCTTTGGAGAGTAGGTTTTTTTTACCTGTGTGGCCATTATTACCGGAATTTGGCAATATTCTGGTATTGAGATGGGCCTTTTAGGGGGTGAGAGAGGGATGAATCTGGCACTCAATCAATCTGCCAGGATATTGGCAATATCCTTGGGATCAGTATATTTAATGCCATTCTGTTGTAGCTCAGAGCAGATCTGAGCATTGCCAATTAGATTCTTGACAGTCACAAAATGTCTTTTGGCTGTCTTTGGAATCTTTGGCAATTTTATTTTTGTAACTAGCTTTGGAGGATTATATGAGGGATCTCAGCTTCTTACTGAGGCTGGTAAGGTTGTTATTTGCATCCTGGGATTTTCCTCTTTTCTGCAACAGTTTCTTCAAATTCTTTTCAAATATATAATGAACTGCAGAGCTGGAACTGTTGGGAAAAGCATACATTGGTGAAAAATTGTCCACCCACAACCATTTGCACCACAGTCACAGCAACATACCAGTACTCAAATTAAATCTAGAGTAGAATGACTGAACAAACATTTCCTGATTGCCAGTCAGACACTACACTGACATATACTGGCCCAACTCACAGTCTACTGGGAATCCTGAAGTGCTACAGCACATTTCTCAGTCTGTCCCTACAGACATATACATCTGATAGGCCACCAGCAACTGTAGCAGCATGCACAGTCAGATAGAAAAGGATCTATGACACTCACATCTGCTACTCTCCCTACTCAGCCCAGCAAACATTTACACACAACACTGCCTCACAATCTTGGCAGTCTGTTAACAATGGTCAGACATACCTAACTCTCAACTGTACACATGTCCACATTAGAGAAAAAAACTACCTCTGGAAAGTTGTTTTTCTCCAAGAGGGAAAAAGCTAGGAGGCTGAAACTCTGCAGGTGTGTAGGGCAATCCTGGTTCTGGCTTAACTGCCAGTTTCAGTATGACCATATTTATGGCCACTGCCACATACCACTTCCAGTAGTCTGCTAAGTCATTGGGATGATATCATGAGTGCAGTCACTAAATAATGATATACTATACCTCTGAACCTCTTACTGCAAGAGGGCAGGGGACCAAAAAGAGGGACATATCTCACATAATGGTGTTAGAAACTGAAACAGCTGCTGGTATTACAGGGTTTGTTGTGACATAACATCCCTGAAGGATATGATGGCTGAAACACTAATGGATGTCAGCATTTACTGACTTCAATCCTCACATTATCCTACTGATTTCTCAAAAACAAAAATTGTCTGAGGAACAGACCAAACATAACAGGCAAACCTCTGGGCAGTCTGTGGACATCTGGACAGTTGAGAGGTATGTCAGGGACATATCAGTGTCAAACATCAAGTCACACAGAAAATGCATGTCCAGACAAAACTTGTTAGTCTAGCAATCCTCTATGTGTATAACAGCAATACTTACTTACAATCTGTACCCAATTCTGGGGCTTTGTCCCCCATGTTGTTGAGTTGTCTAGACGTCTTGTCCTGAGAGGTATTTCCACCTATCATCTGTGAAGCTGTAGCCCCCACACCTCCATAATGTCCTCCACACAGCAAGGAAAAGAGGCAAGGCCCACATGAAGGATTTAATTATAGCACTGTGTTGCTAAGGCATTGGCTAATGGAAAGACAACACAGCTGCTCTGGATGCAAGTAGCAAGTGGGAGACACCGATTGGTGCACAGGCCATCACCTGCTCATGAGCATTACCTACAAAAGGCAAGCTGCTGCCTATGCAACACAGGTCTGAACCCACCTACATAAAGACAGACTGTGACTACACAAACCTAACCATTTGCATTATTCTGAGGAAACTCTTCAGCACTATAACAGGTATGTCAGTCACTTAAGCTTGTAATGGAATGCAGAAGGGGGATGCAATAATGTGAAATAGGAAGTTAAATACTAGGTTGCAACAAGACCTGCTGGACTCACATGCTGCTGTCTGGCACCTATGGCCATTCCTGCTTACCCTGTCTGCAGTGACATTAATCACATCTCTGGCCCCTGAGTCACCGCAGCAAAGGTCAGCTCATGTATGACTACTACTGGAGTGTCTGTTGTCCAATACTGAGTGTGACACTAGACCAGCTACCTGGGATGTTGTAAATAGTCATATGTCACCTGTGAATGCTACTATGATACATTTGCTTGTCTTAAAAATGTAAGAGACTGATATAGGGTATATGCATAGTACACAACAGGCACAGAAGTGTGTGTTGAACTGTATGTTATATACTGAGCCCATACCTGACAAATGTCCAGAGTTTTGCAGACTGACCACATGTCTGTCTCTTATTTGTAGTCAATGCCTCATATAGTTGTGTATTGTCTGGCACATCATTTGCAACCCATTAAAGACTGAAGTCATAACATAATAGCATACATTTGATTGTCAGATGTCATATTCTGTGGAGTAGACCTGTGAATGCAACACCTTCTTTGCTGGCAACTAAGTGTGTTTCAGCTAGATTCATAAAACCACACTATTTTCCAGCCTTTGCCCACCAGTGATGTATGCCTTTGTGCATATGTCTTTCTCTAACAGGAGTTAGGTGTCTTAGCATGAAACCCATGTCAATGCAAGCCTATCTTGTCCTGTAGGATGCTGACATTTGTGCAGTCACTGACATCTGCTTTTTGCAGCTGTACAGAGCACACTTACCTTGCCAGCCTACTCATCCCATCATACGGTTAGACCACAGGAGGTGGAATGTTAAACATTATCATACACATACATACCTCCAGGCTGGCCAAACAGTATGATGCATGGGAGACATCCCGAGTGCAGTTAGTTGACAAAACACCGACTCAAATCATAGCTATTCACAGGCCTCCAGCCATGATTATGGACACCCACCACACCTATTAGGACTTGCTGGAATCTCTCAGGGTTCAATCATTTACCATGCCCCTGGGTGACTTCAACTACCTAACCATAGTGTGCATGACCTATGCCACCTGAACATGAGCGTACAGAAATTTCTCGGCTTTGCCAATGGAAATGCAGTGGATCAGCCAGTCAACACTCCTACAACAGGTGAGAATATCCTGTACCTGGTCCTAACCAACATGAGTAGCCACTGTAGTACTCCTACAGTGTCATCCTCCTTGGTAAGATCTGACCACATAGCCATCACTGTTCAGGTCACCATCTCCACTGCCCATCCCTGTCAGGGTCAAAAAAATTAACTTTACACAAATGACTATAAATCTCCTCAAGGCAGGTAGAAGTAGCTTTACAGCCAACATCCCATCAGTTGGAACTAGCAGTAGTGTCCAAGCCCACACCACAATACTATGTGAGCACCTACATAGCTGTATGGACTCAGCAATACCTGACAGGACATCATCTCCCTCAAGGTAGGGTAAACATTCGTGGTGGACAGCAGCAATACACAAATACCATAATATGTGGAAATAATTGCTGGACAGGGCCAAGAAGGAACAGGTGTCTTATTGGAAGCAATGTCACCTTGGTCTGCACAAGCAAATAAGGTCACAGGTGAATTACCCTAAGGCTATCTTTGAGTGCAAATTAGACACATCCACCAAGGCCAGTCACTAGGCCTTCCACACATATGTCCACAATCCCAGAGGCAGCACACAAATCTGCTCTGTAGTGGTAGTCAGTAACACCACATACACATACGGCATAGATATAGGCAACCTGCTGCAAACAGATGAAGTGTAAACATCACCCCCCGTCCCCCCATCAATACACATGTTCATGCACAGCCTCTGCCCCCCTCGCCTCATCATCAGGAAGCAGGTCCTTAATGCCCTCTCAAAAGCAACACACAGAAGTCTTCATAGGCTTGATACCTTCCCTGGCTGCATCCTACATGAACTCAGGCATGAGCTCTCAAATCCATTATACACTGTTGTCAACCAAAGTCTGAGCACTGGTGTCATTCCATTTGCACAGAGGACAGCCACTGTCATCCCTATACACAAAGGCATAGCAGTCCACTGACCCAGCCAATCATATGCACATCAGTCTAACTAGCCTGCTCTGCAAGGGCATGGAAGGCAATATCAAGGACATTATGAACAGGGACATCGGCAACCTCAAAATGCCTGAGCCCACACAGTGTGGTATTGTCAAAGGATGATCAAGCCTGTTAAACCTGGTCAACTTCTCTGAAGTGGTCAACAAATGCAAGGACAAGGGGAAGATGGTGAACAATGCCTACCTTCACCTAGCCCAATTCTCTCACAATAATCCCCAGGCAGCCAGGATACATACACCTACACAGCTAGGCATCAACCTGTATGTTGCCAGATGGGTAGCTAACCTGCTCAATGATAGTACCCACTTGGTCAAAGTAGTGGAACCCACCTCTAGTAGTAGAGTCTTCCAAAGTGGTGTACCCCAAGGATCAGTCTGGGGGCCTCTACCATTTGAGATATATGTATCTGAGGTACAGGACAAAAGCAGTAGTCTGTGGCTGACCAGGTTTACAGATGTTTGCAAGCTGGACACTGTCTTATATTCCCCTACTGATGTGAGCATCCCCCAAGAGGCCCTCACCCAATTAATGACTGGTGCAAGAAGCATTGTCACAAACTAAATGTCAGGAGATGCATCATTCTCCCTGCTGTGGCAGATGTCATCCACACTAATTATGACAGTAATAATGTACTGAGCATGCAATCAGGTGTAAGATGACTTGTGTACCAAGGTTGATAGCAACCTGACAGTTTCCCACCATGCGGGCATTATTATACGGAAGGCTGTCTACATGTCCCACCTCACAAATACAGGTATGTCATCCAGGAACCAGGAGGCGATTAAAGTACGATTAAAGTTCATGAAATTAGTATTGTTTCACTCTTTCATGTGAGCCAAAAGTGCTCTTTGCAGCACTCGCAATGTGTCCAGTAATGACTCCTTCTGCAATTCATATGGTGTTACATGAATTAGTAACATATCTAAATATGATTGTAAATTCTTTTTTATAAGACCAGTTACTCCTACTACTATTGGAGCTGTCTGGGTATCTTTCTTCCACATGGCTCTTCTTTCTACCTGCAGATCAAGGTATTTTATGACTTTGTGTCTCTCTGTATGCAAGACACTGTGGTCACTAGGTGTGGCGATTTCAATGATCAATGCTACTTTTGTCTTCTTTTCTTGGACCACTATATCTGGTTTTCTAGCATCTATCTTTTGGACTGTTGGTATTGGGTGATCCCATGTGATGTAAACTTCATAATTTTCTATGATTCTCTGTGGCTCATGTTTCCAGTATTTTTCAGCCACTTCGATACCATAATGTTTGCACAATCTCCAGTGTAACAATCTCGCCACATTATTATGCCTTTCAGTATACAGTCCCTCTGTCATTAGAGAGTCGCAACCAGCAATAAGGTGTGTGACTGTTTCCAATTCGGTTCCACAAAACCTACATATGGCTGTTTCTCCCATATGTTCAATGGACTT
Organism: Protopterus annectens; assembly: GCF_019279795.1. Classification (NCBI taxonomy): domain Eukaryota; kingdom Metazoa; phylum Chordata; order Ceratodontiformes; family Protopteridae; genus Protopterus; species Protopterus annectens. Next base: position 911,352,650 of record NC_056737.1, read on the forward strand.
AGTAAACCAGTGTGTACGTAGCCTACTATCTTGGGCATCCAATATTAACATTTCATTGCTTGATGTAAATTCACCTCCTTAACCATTCCTGAGTTTGTTCTTGATCAACATGAGGCTCTTCCAGAAGTTTTCTATACTTGCAACTATATTTATGTTTTTTCCACATTTCTTGCCTTCTCATCTGGTCCTTCACCTTATATTCTTTCTTTTGTTTTTTTAGCACATTCAATTGCTGTTTGGTTTTTATCCACTTCTGGTTTGATTTCCATTCCTGCTTGACGTCGATATGCTTCTGCTAAATTAAGCAGAGATGTCATCTTAAATTTATTCTCCTCATGTTTCAAAACTTTCGCCACATTTGGATCTTGTGAGGTCAATAGATATGTGGGGAGTCCCATGATTGCAGATCTATACATGTAATCAATTTCAAGGAGGCCCATCCCTCTTTCAGAACGGGGAATATATAATCTTGGTATACACTGATTTTTATAAATCATTTGGTGAGCATGATGCATCCTTCTTGTTTTAATATCCAATCTATCCAACACTTTTTGGGGCCAGTCAGTCACTCCAAAACTATAAGTTAGGACAGGAAGAGCAAACTGATTTATAGCTTGGATCTTATTCCTAGGTGTCAATGCTGTTTTCAGGATTAATTTAAGTCTTATAAAATACTCCTTACTAAGCTTTATTCACATTTGTTCATGTTTTATTGCTGATCCTTCATCAATTCCCAAGTATTTATACACCCCCTCTTGCACAAGTTCTTTTATATCACGTTCTTGTCCCAAACTGATGTTTTCCTGGTGCTGCAATTTTCCTTTTTTAAAGGTTGCTTTTGCACATTTATCAAGACCAAATGACATTCCAATATCATCTGAAAAAATGTTGACAACCTGCAGCTGTGCTTTCAGTTCCTCATCTGATGAGCTATACAGTTTTAAATCATTGACAAAGAGAAGTTGAGAAGTCATTAGACTTAGTTGTTTTCTAGAAGCCAAATTATAGCCATGACCTAAGCTGTTAAGTAAACAGCTTAATGGATTAATGGCAAGGCAAAACAGCAATGGTGACAGGGAGTCACCCTGGAATATCCCCCTTTGGATTTTTATCCCTGGGATAATAATCTGTCCTTTATCATGGCTTAATTGCAAAGTGGTCTGCCACTGTTTCATGGTTACTGTAATGTAATCAATCAGTGTAGGATGTAACGTTATACATTTTTAAGCAATCTTTTATCCATGAATGTGGGATATTATCAAATGCTTTTTTATAGTCAATCCATGCCATACTTAGAGTCTTCCCTTTCTTACAGTTCTCCACTATAACTTTATTTAACAACAAATGATCCTTTGTTCCATATGACTTTCTTTTATTGCCCTTTTGTTCTAGTCTTCCCTTTCTTACAGTTCTCCACTATAACTTTATTTAACAACAAATGATCCTTTGTTCCATATGACTTTCTTTTATTGCCCTTTTGTTCTACTGCCATAATTGAGCTTTCTTCTAAATGACTATAAACGTTGTCGTTATTTGTTATTGTATAGTTTATACGTCGTTGGAAGACAAGTTATTGGTCTATAAATTTTAGCGTAGCTTGCAGGTTCACTCTTAAGTAAGAGCATTGTTTTTCCTGTTGTTAACTAGTGCTGTGTCTGTTCGGGGTGTGCATATAAATAGTTCTTACTCATGGCTAGATCCTCGTGTGAAGAAGTTAATACTTTATGCCAAAAGTTAGGTATTACATCTGGGCCTGGGGTTTTCCAATTAGAGGCTTTTCTCAACTCTCTGGCTGTTATTTCATCCCATTTCATATCCTGTACCTTTAGACTTCTTATTCTTTTTTTTTACTTCTTTTATCCATTTAGCATCTTTGTTATGTTCCACAGGATCTTCATAGATACTTATCCAAAATGTATCTACTGCCTCTTTTTTCGGCGGTCTATCATTTCCTTTTACCTTATTTCCCAATTCTCTATAAAACTTTTTTGGGTCATCAGTAAATTGCTTATTTTGTGCTTTTCCCTTATATTTATCTTCGTATCTTCTGAGTCTTTCCACCTGTTTTGAAATATTTAGTTTGTTATCTCCTATAGTGCATAACAGATCTTGGTCTGTTCTAATACTCCACACTGCTTTTATCACATCTATCTTTCTTAATATTTTTGTTGATCTGTTCCCTCTTCTATAATCTTCTAACAATGACACTTCTTGTCTTAGCTGCTTTATTTTATTTTATTTTATTTTAATTTTGTTTACCGGGAAGGTCCGAATGGAAGAGGTCCATTTACAGCGGAGGCCCGGGGAGAAAAGCTCCAGTTACATTAGAACAAGACATTACAGAAATAAAAATATAATACAATGGGTAGGAACTAGTTTCTATTAAACTAGAAATTTTTAGAAAGGAGTCAAAAAGAGATTAAAACAGTAGACACTTGCAATCAAAATTATTTACATATGTACATTTGGTTTGCAATGAGCAACAGTCAGATTTTAACAGGCACATGTTTGCCATGGATAATAATTGAGGAAACATATTTATTGGGGCATGAAAAGAGAGATAGGAGATGGTTGTAGAGGAAAACATATTGTGGACTATGTAATACATGGACATAGCCAAGAACTTGTAAAATGGGCCTTAAGGGAGTTTTTGAATAGAGTGGTGTTAGCTGCAGAAGTCACAGATGGGGGGAGATTATTCCAAGTTTTAGCTATAGTGTGTGAAAAGAGAGATTTGCCGGCTGTATTATTTGCTGAGGTAATAGTGAAGAGTGATTTGTTGGCTGTTGTTTATAGTTTTCTCTATTCGATATTTCCATGATGGTATTTGCTTTCATCCCCCTCCCTTTTCCCTCGCTACCCTTTGTTCCTGTGGTAGAACTTTATCAGTTATTAATTTAGCAGCACAGTAATATATTCTGTTTACTTCTGTTATATCACATGGGTCTCTATGGACAGTCCTAATTACTGTGTTCATTTGTTTTATCAAGCTTCTGACTTTTGGGGTAACCTTCTGCAGTCTATTTCTCTCATTGATCTTGATATATCTGTCTTTGTCTATTAAATCAAGCAACTCTTCTCTTAACTCCTTTTCTTCCATACTGAGGGCACGTCCCTTGTTTTCCATTTCCTGCAGGCATTCTATAGAAAGTTCTATAACATCTTCTTGTGGCACATTCTCTTCAATTTCATCCTGTGTCATCTGTTGTTTTGTCATATGGAAACTCACTGGCCTATCACTCCTCAACATTGACTACGCATCAGAATTTCCAGTGTTTCCTGTTCCTTTCCTTCCTGTCTAGCTTCAAGTGAACTTTTATACTGGTTTCCTGTGGAAGGATCCAAAATATCTTGATATCGCACCTGACCTGTTGCTTTCTGTTCCACAAGTTTCCCCTTAATTTGGATATCCATTGCTCTATCCTGTTGAGGTACTTAGTGAATTTTAATTTTCTACACTGAATCCTTCTCTTTGCAGCTGTTCCATTACCTCAATTTCTATTTCTTTGACTTCTCCATTACTAATCTCTTTTTCTACTTTATTTTTTTGTATTGTAAAGTTTTCCATATCCGGATTCCTTTGCCTATATTTTTCTTCATATATCTTTGGTGCTGCTCTTTTTGTATTAGTTTTGCTTTCTCCTTTGCATAAATATTACACCATATTAAATCTCTTTTCCTTTCCCCTGTCCATATTTCTTCTTCACATGTCTCCTGGTTTCTTGCTTCTCCTTACTTTGGGTACTCACTCCATTATGCTGTAATGGAGTCTGTTTTAGACATTCTACATTAAATCCTTCACTTCGTAGGCACTCGATAACTTCAACTTCTATTTCTTTAACTTCTACTTTACTAATCATCTTTTCTGCATTAAACCTTTGTGCTTTTAGTCTTTTTATTGTAAAATTTTCCATATCTAGATGCCTTTGTCTGTATTTTTCTTCGAATATCTTTGAAACTGCCTTCTGTATATTAGTTAACTTGGCTTTCTCCTTTGCATAAATATTGCACCATATCAAATCTCTCTTTCTTTCCTATGTCCATATTTCTTTTTTAGATTTTTCAAATATCTCTAGGTTTTGTTGTTTATATTTTCTCACTTCCTCAGAGGCTTCTTTTTCCAAAGAGATCAACATTTCTTGATCTATATACTGTTTTTCAAAAATCTGTTGTATTAATGAAAGCAAATTTTTATTTGAAGCTTGTGAGTGTTTTTCCTGCTGAAGTATTTTTCTTTCCTCTAACTTCTCTCTTAATCATTTTGTATATCTTGTGTATGGAAATTCTGGGATTTTCACATAATAGTAACAATGCATAATTTCTTTCTTATCCTCAACAGTCCACTCTGTCATCTTTATGGCTATTCTTTGGCCAATCAATTTTTGTTGTTTTTGTGGACTACTACTTCCTTCTACAACAGGGAGGCCATCCTCCCCCTGATACTGGCCTGGCCTCATTGTAGGATTGCTTTTGTATTTTGAGGATTCTACACTGTCATTTTTTCCAGTCCTGGCACCAGTGCACCTACCAGGATTGGACACTTTTTTATCCTGGCTCTTGTGCACCCAGCTATCTTTTTTATTTTTGATTTACTTCTGTCCATGATATATGCTATATAAATACAGTCTATATATCAGTGTCGCCTTGGTGAGAGTTTGTGAAAAACAGGGTCCACCTTGCAAAGGTACTCACCAAGACTTGAGGATGAATTCAATTTCAGTACTACTATGCTCCTTTGCTTGCTGACTTTTCATCTCTCCATCAGGACCCCTCATCTCTCCATCAGGACCCCTGTGTAGGTACTGCAGTGATAGTGCCTAGTCCTGTTCCTTCATCAGTTATAATCAGATATTGTTACACCTTGTCATTGTGTGTGGTCTGTATAGCAGTAAGTCAGCGCCTATAGTACATGCATATGCACTTGGTGACACTGTATAGCTCACTCCAGTAGCCTTGGTCTTGGCCACAATTACCATTCTGCTACAATGCCTATCACACAGTAGGATTTGTCACCCTTTGTTGTGGGCTTTACATTAGCAGTGAAAGAGATGGATTGCAGTAGACAGAACTACCATAAGATCTGCCCTGAAGGGCCCATAGGTGTCACAGCTGTGCCAGACTGTACCAGGAGTGTGTATGTGTGTGTGTGTGTGTGTGTGTGTGTGTGTGTGTGTGTGTGTGTGTGTGTGTGTGTGTGTGTATCAGCAAACCATAGTACTGCAGGGTATAAACTTACATATGTTGTCTTCCCATTGCAGGTGAACATGGGTTGGTGTCCCTCCCCCTCACAGCCTGATGTCAGTGTCTTAGCAGACTCCCATGATGATGGAGGTCATAGTGAGGCACAGGTGGGGTTATTGGTGCCTGAATCTGTGCCATTGTTTGGTATCCCACTTTCACCCACCATGTTCCCACACACAGTCAGTATGCCCACACATACCCAGTCCCCAGCAGCCATGGATAATGGACAGGTTAAGGGTGGTGGCATGGAACAGGCTAGTGTGTTTAGTATGGTGAGTGTGAGAGTAGACACCAGCCATAGCAGGCAAGGTCACACACAGGCAGATGGATAGGGGTGCTCGACGGAGGACTGCTGACCATGAAACCCCTTTCGCAAATGCCACAGCAGGTGTCACCAGATGCATGTTGCAGTCCATCATGGAGGCACAGGTGCCTACTGACCGCAACACCAGACAGATTCTCAGGGTCATGAATGCAGCACTCCTTGCCATGCGTGACAACCTCCATGGCATTTGTGATGCCCTACATCATCTTATGATCTCATGGATAGACAGTGGTTGAGACATTGTCACTGCTCAACTGTGCAATGTCTGTGCTTGAGCATGTGGTGAGAGTAGGGCATCAGCCAGGTGGATGTAGGTCAGCAACATGATCAGCTGTGAGCCCACGTGGCAGTGCACATTCACAGTCCTGTAGTGGCAGTACCAACAGCACTACCAAAGGAAGGGTGCTGTCCACACCACACCACAGCAGGTCATAGGCACTTTGTCCTGGCCAGTCCATCAGGGATGCAAATCCAGCAGACAGCAGTCACCATCAGGGAGTAGTACTGCATCTGTCCTTGGGCCTGATGGTACCATTGATACCCCTGGCAGAACCAGTTCCCATGTCCCTCATGGCAGACTGTAAACCATACATCATGCTATGTACGGTCCATGGCTGTCCAATATAGTGCTATGTCGGGCATCTACATGGCTTGATGGTGTGCAGACAAACAGTTACACATCGTGTCACAGGCCAGTTACCACCAGACATGCACAGCTCCTCTGCACAGCCCAGTTGAACACAACCCCTCCAGACACACACACACACACACACACACACACACACACACACACACACACAAAATGCCAGACATATGGCCCAGCTTAGGTCTCTGCCTATCCAACACCAGACCCTGTGCATGTGATGATACTTGTGCCACAACCCTGTTATTCATACCATCGATGCACAGACATGCTCATATGGGCCTGATGCACAGGGTGACTATAGTACAGTGTAGCAATGTCATGCTGTGTAAGGTGCTGTCTGCTGGCAGTTGGTATGGGTACTCATCGAGGTACATGTACCTTGTTAGCCTTTAATGCACTATTGCTGTTAGTACTGCTGACTGACTGTAGTGTCACATACTGTAGTCTGGCTGTGTTCCAGGTGTCTGTGTATCTGCAGGCTGTGGGCCTGCTGAAAGTAGCAATGATGAGTAAGGTGGAGTGGAAACACAGTGACCTTTTCATAGCCAAGGTACAGTTGTATATGTACATGTTTACCAGATGTGTTTACATGCAACAGTGTGTGAGGGGAAATTGTGGCAGACAGTGTGGCCTTGCATACATACCCTTGACACAGCCACCTAGCCTTCATACATGTCACCTGGGTGTTCTGTGGGACTGCAGGCTCACACACACAGAGGAGGTTACTTGAGCACTGGCACTAGGTCCCTCACAAGCTTAGTCATTACTTTAACTGCAACAGATTCAGCTACCAGCACCTGTTGCCCCTGCCATTTCTGTTACATCCACTTGACCATCATGCAGTTGATGAGGGTATGCTGGTACTGTGTATGACTGGTTTGGGGTATGTATTCCTGATAAGGTCAGCCTGTGTTAGTCTAACCTGACAATCACCAGTATGTGTGTCTGCTATCTCATATGCAGGTCTGGCCTATCTTGCTGGTAGTGCATACAGAGTCATAGTCCTGTACATGAGGCAGCTGATGAAGGGCTGAGTGCAGCCCCTACCTGCACAGTCTTACAAATGATAGTGCTAGATACATAAGACAGATTGCACAGTGGTACTGTAGTGTGGCAGTGTCTGCCACTACTATTGAAGTGGGTAACAATTGCAGGGGCTGTTAGGATTGCCATTGGTGGGTTCAGAGGCCTTTAACATGTTAGAGCCATCTGATACACACTCACATGCACACCGCTGCATGGGGACATGCACTGAAACACACATGAACATGGAGGTGATACTTATCAGAGTAGATGACCTACCCAACTATTAATGTGCAATACACAATGATACGACCATTGCATTCACCACAGTGGCTTGGTGTTAGAAACTGTGTAACTGTGCTTGTACAGTGGATGACATCCATATGGGCTGACACTAGGCTGGCAATGGGGGAGTTCACAGGGTGGAAGAGGCACACAAAATGGTATAGCCATCACATACACACATTAAAGACAGCCACAGGGGCTGTGCATACAGAAACACACACACAGTTGCCAGTAGACATATTAGTAACCCTACGTATCCACTCATATGTACTATAGTGCTGTGTACACATAACATGCTCCACATAGATTATATGCCTGGGACCTAACACGCAACCTCTAACAACAGGTAATCTTGCAAATGTCTTCGTGGATGGTGGGATAACTCACCAGACATAGCGATTGGTCTCATCTACTGCACCTACAAACCTGCACAAGTAATAGAGTGACAGACTTTCTATCAGCATGATGTGTCAGTTAGGTACAATGTCTGATGCTGGCATGTGTGTCACTACAGTAACTGTGACATATTTGGCAATGATATCACAGGAATGCTCATTGTTAGGGGACACAGACCACATATGAGTTTCAAACATGTGTATATTCCATGTACATCTGTACATATGACTGGTATGGGCTGTATAGTGTTACATGATGCATGTGAGGCAGATGCCTTTAACAGGCTCTTTAAAGTAATGTCATGGGTAGGGGTCAACAGGCCTTAAAATGGTATTACCTACAAACACAACAGTCACAGGGAATATGCTTCATGCACACTACTAGAGTTGTCAGTACTAAGATTAGAACCACTTCCTATATAATTATTTTCACTATAGTATTACACTGTTATTGCTCACCCCACAGAGCTTAGATGCTGACAAGTGTATACAGGTACATCTAAGGTGAATGACATCAGCAGGCCTTGTAAAATAGGGCAATGGGATGTGTACTGGGTGGTACATGCATCAAAATGGTATAACCCACACCCCCAGAGGATATGATTCACACACACACACACACACACACACACACACACACACACACACACACACACACACACACACACACACACTTACATTTGCCAGGACTGAGATTAGAACCTCTACCTATTTAGTTATTTGTTCTATAGTGTTACACAGTTATCACATGTGCTACAGAGCTTATAGGACTAACAGGTGTCTAATGGTACTTCTAATGTGAATGGCAGCAGCAGATCTTGTGAAGTAGGGCAATGGGAAGTGTACTGAGTGGGAACAGCCTCCTAATACTTAAACCTACAGACACACAAATAAACACACACACACACGCACACACACACACACGCACACACGCACACACACACACACACACACACACACACACACACACACACACACACACACACACACACACACACACACACACACACACAAAGGCAGGTGATGTGATATTATAATACCCATCTCAATACTATTACACAATGGAGCTCACCTTCATGCTGGCATGTGTGACTTGTTACAACCAGTATGCCACTGTTCGCAGTAGGACATCACTCTATACCATTCAGGGTATCTGGGTGTATGACTCACTCTCTTTGTGTTCCCCTGTCTCTCTCTCTCTCTCTCTTTCACTGTCTGTCTTTCTCTTCCCCACGTCTATATGTGTGCATGCTTGACATATTGTTATCTGTTGCCCATATATATGTCTGTGTATCACATGCAACAGATGTAGATATATCACATATGGGCCACCTATATCTAGCTGAGAGTAATCCTATATGATGGGTGTGTATAGGGATAGTTAAGGTATACCTAGCTGTCTGTATGCAAAGACATATATGCACAATACAGTTATATAGTCCGATGTGGGTTCCAGCATGGCCTGTGATTCTCGAAGTGTAGGAGCATGCCCAGTATGCCCTTCTATAGTGAGAGTGGGAATCCATTCCAGAGATAGTTGTACTCCGGTTCAGGTTTTGTGTGCTATAGCCATACCTCTCAAATGTAAACAGGACTTTCCTAGAGTTACTGGATTTGTTTTAGCAGACATTTTTTGACATATCTGAAGTCTGACACTGCAATGTATTGTGTCATTACCTAGTGACAGACATCCTCAGATCATCACAGTGCTTTACCAGAGGAATACAAGATGTATGATACACAGCCCAATATTATGAGCCCGGCTGTATACATTCTTGCCCAAAAAGGCCAGTTGAGAGGTATGGCTACAGCCAGTTGACTGATGAAGCTGTGTAAACATTCCAGCAACTTGGTAATATACTGGCTGGGGATCTCCTGCTTGTGTGGTATTCTTCTTACCTGAAAAGTCATATCCTGGTGTGGCCATTCCTCTCAACTGTACATTTTTTGGCAGATTGTCCAGGTGTTTATCTAGAAGTTTCATCCAGTCTACATAAACTTGTGTTTTTATGGCAAGTTAGTTGCATATAATTGAAGATTGACATTACAAAATAATGACAGAGATTAGTGTTTCAGACTTCATAACCTTCAGACAATTCCTGCTAATACAAAACCCCTTATCCTACCAACTTTCTCAGTATGTAAGGGCAATATTTACAACACATGCCTATCATTGTGCCTTTGTCCCACTTTTATTTATGACCTTGTCCAGATGTCTTGCTGTCAGAGGTTGGAGGTATGGATGTGGGTACAGAGTGCATTCTACTGTGCAGAACTGTCCATTATATGTGTAGTATATTCCACATAGCACTGTGAGTTCCAGGTATGTCAGTGGTAGAGCAGTACAGAGTAATGTGGTGAACCACTGACAGACAGTTGCGTATAGGTTGATAGGTTGCTATGACATTGATAGGGTACTGACCCTGAAGCCCTTATATTCCAGGCAGATGAGAGTGTAGCCCATGTTACAACATGTCAACACACAGAGCCCCTGTCCAGCAGGGACACAGGTGTGATCACATGACTGTATTTTGTGTTTCCCATGCACTTATACAAGGAGCACATCACTAGGGGTATTGAGGCACTTGGCTTGCTGTTGACAGGGACTGTATTCCACAGATGGGGGAGTGTGTGGTACACATATCTGTCACATCAACAAGCTGTACTGATATCATAGCCCAGGTTGATGCTCCACCTACAGATTGATGGAGTAGGCCTTGAGTTCCAGAAGTGCAACAGTCCCATCAAGGCAGGGTCTGGATTGCTTTGTATGCCAGACAGGAGTCACCTCAGCAGAGTCTGTATGGAACGGGGTAGAGGGACAGTGCTGTTAGCCTGTCTGTGTAGGGTAGGTGTTTGAGGTTTCTGGTAAGCCTTAGTGTTTGCAAGACCCTGGTGTGTGGTGTCTACATTGTCTGTGGTGTGTAGGCTTGTGGAGTTCTCATGTGATTTTGCATCTGAGGTTTCCATTGTTTGGGTTTTGTTTTGTTGCGGACCTCCACTTACATGGGTGTGTGTTGTGTATTTGCAGGTGATGTTTACTGACTGCTAACACTGCATAGCACCTATGTTACTGCACAATCTGTTCTAGTGTGCACGTTCTCCATTTGGCTGGCCAGTGGTTCCCCTTCCCCTTATGTGTGTCTCTTTGTCCTTCTGTAGTCCAGTCACAGGCTTTGGCCACAGCGGCTGCTATGTATTTGTAATTCTGATGTGGGTGGGGCACATGCCGTTACATCACACACAGGGTTGTGGACTTCACACCTCTGAGTGTACCTATTTAGCAGGTTGTCCATCATTGCACCACTACATTTCCTGTGGTCCTTAGATGGTTTGTGTTGCTATATGTTTTTATGAGGCTATATGTGGACCTAGCTGTCATACCATCACAGACTGACATCTGGACAGGCCCAAATATGACAGTCAGACAAAGGCCCACACATGGGTACAGGGTGTTAATAATGTTCTTCAAACATAGACAGTTGAGAGACCGGTTTGGTAATTGCTTGTTTACTCTTATGGGTTTGACATCAGCTTCCCCACTGTCTGCCATTGCTGTTTTGAAATGACCCTTTCTTCTTTTGCAAATAGTTGGCAGGCAAATGCAATGTTAGGACAAGCAGAACAGATGTACAAGACATACTTGTGCTCCTTCTGTGACAAAGTGTGTCATTCCAGGGGTATGGCTGTTGGCCAGTGACAACCTTTTATACACTGACAGTAAATTAACCTTCAGTTACCTGCTGTCCTACTAGGTACCATACATCTGGACAAAGCCATAAGAAGTTGAGGGACAGAGGCCTAAATATAGGGACCATTTATAAGTATTGGCCTTACAAACCTAGAAAGTTGATTCAGTAATAGGTTTTGCATTAGCATGCGTGTTTCTATAGGGTATGAAGTCTGACACTACAATCTGTAATTATTTTCTGACCTTAGTCTTATGTGATTTGCCAATGAATTGCCAGACAATCACTATTTGATGTTATACAGACCACAATTATGATGCAAACCTCTGGACATTCTACAATAGGTCTGTACAGTTGAGAGGTATGGTAGGCACTGTGTAGATTACTCCAAGCTGTGTACTGTCCATATGTGTGGCCCCCTGTCCATGACCTGTACAGCTTTCCTGCATTAACAGATATTGATATCTGGATAGTGTGTACAACTCCTACCATAGTTGTAGCTGACATGCAGAATAGTTGGCACTGCAGTTCTTGGAACATACCCTGTCAAAGATAGAAATGTACTTAAGCCACTACGACACAACAGCCGGGAGTAAGTGCTGGCCACATCTTGACATTATTAACCACACATATACATAGCTCATTGCCCCTGCATATTGTGGGCATGCAACAATTTAGCCCTAGCAATGTGTGCTCTGCTGCTATTTCCCTGCAAACTTACATGTTACTGCATTTCTATGGGAATATGGGTGTGGGGGAGGCACACCTGTCAACTGTACACATTTGCACAGACTGTGCTGATATTTGCCTTACATTTTGGTTCCATTTAGCATAGTATTGTGCCCTGTCTTAGAGACTAGAGGCATATCACTAAAGAACACAGGTCAGATTGTAATGGCATACATTTGAGTTTTAGACTTCTTATCCTTCAGAGCCTTACAGCAACTGCAAGACCTGCCATGCTATTACTGTGTATGTCTGTAGGGGTGTATTTCATCACTGTCACCATTTGTGGGACTTTGCCAGACATTTCTTTATGGTTTTCTACAGCTGACTTGCTGGGTGAGGCTGGGGGTGAGTGTGGGACCCCCACACTAGCAACCATGCCTGTGACCTATGACCCCCCCCCATTAGTTGTTCCCCCCACATATACTGCATTAGAATTTGTCACCTTGGGTACTACTGTATAGTGTGAGGAAGCCAGTATTGGGCAAACATTTCCTGGTGTCCCACATAGCTGTCAGTTGTCTGCTGCTGCTATCCCAGTAGGCCATGCTAGTCCCTTGCATACATGCAGCAATACCATAGATATGCTACCAGAACATACTAATCCATTCATTTATTGTTAAGAAGACTGAATTACCTTGTGCCTATGGTAATTTGAGGACGGTGCTTGAGGGCTGCCTATGTCGGATGCATGCAGTACACTGGCTATACATGGTAATGTACAGGTAGTGTGATGTGTGTGGCATCCCTTTTACTGTGTATGCGAGTCAGAGAGAGGTGTCAGTCCCTGGGTGCCTACAGTGTCAGTGTGTGTGTGCTATGCATTGCCTCCTTGCCAAGGCCATGGCATACTGGGCACGCCTCCATCTGCCTACAGGTGCTGGCTCAGGGGGTTCCTCCTCTTGAGTCCCTCTGTGCCTTTGGGGACCTTGGCAATGGTGGGGGGCTGTGTGGTCCTTCCCCATGCTATTCCTGCTGCAGTTGTTTCCACAGGATCATATTGTGTAGCATGGCATATACTATGGACATGTATGTACATGTGGCTCAAGAGTACTGCAAGGCTCCACCAGATATGTCAAGGCAGTGGAACCATGACTTGAGCATTCCAAACACATGGTCTGTAATGATCCTGGTTTGTGTGTGTGCCTTATCATGGCATTCTTGAGTGGGTGTGTGGGTATTTATGATGGGTGTCATCATCCATGGCTCCAGTGCATAGCCAGCATATTCCACCAGACGGCCATATGGGATGTCCCCCCTGGAAAATCCCTGATACAGCTGTGTGGAATGCCTGATGTGGGAGTCGAAATAGCTTCCAGGGCTGCCAGCACACACATTAATGATAATGCCCTGGGCATTGTACATGACCTGGCAGTTGATGGAGTGAAAGCCCTTGTGGTTTAGGTAGACCCTACCCTGTTCACCAGGTGGTGCTTTGATGTGGATGTGCGTGCAGTCTATGGCACCCAGTACCTCTGGGTAGTCTGCTACATGGTGGAAGAGGCACATATTGCTGGTCCTCTCCTCACAGGTGTTGGGAAAATAAATGTGCTCACTGGCATGTGGTAGCATGGCATCCAGGAACTGGTGGAGTACCCTGGATGCAGATGCCTGTGAGACCCCATGATGTCCCCAGTAGGTCTTTGGAAAATACCTGTAGCTAGTATTCTTAAGGCTATACATCCCTTGGTATCCAGTGGGATGGGTTCCCCTCTGTTGGCTCTGGGTCTGAGGTGAGGCCAGCACAGCTCGATGAGTTGCTGAAGTATGTCCCTGTCCACCCTGTAGCACTCTACTATCTCCAGATCATGTAGCCCCTGGTATGTTACCCTGGGTCTGAACACTCTTTTCCTCCTCCTCCTCAGTCTGGGGTGGTTGTCAGAATTATCCTTCTCACCACCCTCAGCCTCTAGTACATACTGATGTATCAAAGTGACAGCAGCCCCTAAAATTTTGTTGGTTAATATTCCCGCAAGTGTGTATACCAATGGTGCAGAGTTTGTGGGAAAAAAGCAGACTGTAAGGTGTTTGCACAGTTTATACTGTTGTGCTATAGATGCCGCCTGTATGATTGGCTGACTAGGATACATTCCACCTGCCAGCTATGTTATTTGTACTTGATTGCTTTTATTCTGCTATTTCCCTTTTTTTCCCTTCCCATTTCCACCCCTTTTTTAAGCCCTGTGGCAAGCCATGCAAATCCTCTGCCCAAATGTAAACAGTTCTGCTATTTCCATTTTTTGTTGTTGTTGTTGTTGTTGTGACCCGGTGCGCACCGCACAAACCTGTTTAGCTAAAGTAAATACTTTTAAGAAGGAATGGCCCTCTCCTAGACATGAAGATGCTCCTCATTTCATGGAATAAGCAAATACAGCCTCAGACACACCCCCTTGCTTAGCTGTGCTTAGCTAACCTCAAATGGAAGCCGTGGAGCTCCAATGTGCTTACACAAAGCATGACACACACCCTTTTCATGTCAGCTGCTTCTCCTGCTTATAGCTCCTACACGGTTAGGTGCAGCCAAACAATGGTTTCCCATTTTGTGATTCAGTGCATTTTGCTCATTTGCATACCCCACTGCCTTAGTCCCTTGTTACACCACTACACCAGAGCCTTTCCCCTTTGCAGCCAGTGTTACCTGTTATGGTTTTGATTCTGCATGCTACCTACTATAATGGCAAAAATGCAGATTTCACTTAAAATTGTAACTTTGATTTTTATAATTTTGCAACTTTTTTCCATGCCAATGGCCATATTTTTGGCCATTGGCATGCCTAATAATTATAATACATGCTTTACTTTGAGCTAACATGCCCCCATTTTGATTTTTGCAGAAATGTACACAGTCAGCAACCGAATACATTTCTGCAACAGACACTGTTCTGGCATGGATGCCTGCCTGCCTGCTTACTGAATTGGTAATTCACCTCATTTGTATGGTTTTCAATAGCAAATGAGGTAATTAGTATTATTCAATGGTGTCCATGCCAGAATCATGCTAGCAGGCTCATGCACACCCCCAGCCTTGTTTACTGAATCACTCGGCAGTCATATTCAGTGCAGACGCTGCTGCACTATTCTGGCATAGAGAAATCCCCTTATTGAATCTCAGGGAATGTGTCAAGTTGTGGTTTTACCACTGGTATTTGATACCCTCATGTAGACCTCATGTTCATAGGTTCATAGGTAGGTACTAGGCTATTGACCCTAGGGCCTATATAAGCCTAGCCAAATGGTACCCTGACTTTTAGAAGGAAATTACATTGATTTAAATAACAAAATGCATAAAATGGAGCATATGTGCACAGCATTCTCCAGTGTATGAAATCTGTGTAAACGAACAATTTTGCTGTCAAGTTTTAAAATGTTCACTGAGATTATTGTAAATATCACTCATTTAGTGTGGCATAACAAAACTTGCATGTTTACCCCAGAAAGTAAAATGTCTGTCTTTTAAATGAAATCCACAAGTATTGCCTCTTGTAAATATTAGTCTGCCTCTAAACTCTTTGTATAAGGTAATTAACAAAAGTGAACAGTGAGACAATGGTAAGAGGTAAGTTTTGAAACCTATGAAAGGATTTGTATTTTGCTGGGAATAACTATAAGGTCAAGGAAGTTCCAAATATCCACATGGTAATATCTCCATAAATATTTTACACCCCTGCTAGGTTAGTAAGAATATTCCTGACAAATGACAAAGGGTGTTGGAGGTGTGAAGCTGGAGTAGGATGTGATTTGAAGCTTATCTTCTGGGAATGTGAAAATGACGTGATTTTTATGCACAACCTAAATATGGTAGAAAATATAACTAACAATTTGCTTCATTGATGAAGTTGCAGAATAGGGCAGACACAGTGGTGCAGTGGTTAGCATTGTCACCTCACAGCAAGAGGTTCTCCGGTTCAATCCTCGGCTGGGGTGCCTTCTGTGTGGAGTCTGCATGTCCTCCCTGTGGCCACGTGGGTTTCCTCCGGGTGCTCCAGTTTCCTCCCACATCCCAAAGAAATGCTGTAGGTGGATTGGACACTCTAAATTGGCCCTAGGTGTGAGTGCATGCAAGTGTATGCTTTCTGTGGAAGGTTGGGTGCCAGGCTGGCAACTCGACACCGTAAAACTCCACTGCCAATCATGAGCAGACAGGTGATCCACTGTGGTGACCCCTAACCGGGAAAAAGCCGAAAGAAGAAGAAGAAGAAGATGAAGTTGCAGAATAATCCTGATATTATCAAATCAGCAGATAAAGGTGGAGCAATAGTTATTTTAAATAAAGTATGTGCACTGTAACAATGAGTTCTTTAATGATGAGACTACTTTTAGAAAAATTGAAGTTAATGTCCTTAGTACAATTATATATAAAGTAAATTCTTTGGTTTGTGAACTACAACTGCTCAATAATATTACCAGATATCAAATGAATGCCAGTACACAATGAGCAAAAAACAATGTAATCAGTTCAGCAAAGATTGTACCAGTGGCTTTAAACTGATTATTTTTTGAGCCCCTTTTGCCTTTGCCAGGATGACTATATGAAGATGGTCAGTGCCTCTCATTCACCCACCTCCCTCTGAATGACTGGCCCGAGTGGCTATAATCACCTCCTACTTACCTGGTATACTTCTGCACCTTCACTCTATTCTTCTTCTTCTTCTAACTTCTTTCTTCTACTACTTATTTCTTCAGTTCTCTGTTCTTCTGACAAAATATAGGCCGCCCAAAAAAATAAATAAATAAAAATCCAATGGCAAATTAAAATGATAAATAAATCCAGGTTCGGTAAATCCTTCCCGTGTGACTGACTCAGTCACTCACGATTGAATCAACCCACAACTGACTTACTAGTTGATTCTCGCTCTTTTCCCAGCACATAAAGCCCAGGAAGAGAGCGACAACCAATCAGCAGCATTTAGCCCAGCAAGCACGTCATGTACGTGCATGCGGATGTCGCAGTCCAAGCCCCTTCCAATTCTTTGCGGTTTGGAACCACATAGACTGCTGGGCATCACAATGATGCCTTAATTAGCCCACCGGGCTGCAATAAAAACAAACAAAAAAAAATCTTTATTTAAAACCGCCGCAACCCGAGGCGGTTGAAGTGCACATGCGCGTACTTGCTGAGTCGCGGACTCGGAGACAAACAAAGTAAACCAAAAAAATAGTACTGTCAGTCTCACTCTCTGTCACACAAAAAGATACTTTTTCTTTTTTTAGCTGAGGGGGCTGCAATCCGGCAGTCCGATGCCACAAGCCACCCCTGCTGGAAATTTATAATTTATTGAATGTTTCACATCCTATAACTCCGTTTCCCTACGGCTTACCAAAGATAAGAACCTGGAATGTCCTCTAATGAGACCAATTGTATTTGGTCAAGGATGTGTTATTGAACCAATTTCTTTGTACCTTGAGAAATTATTAAGCCCTTTCTTGAGCAAACTACAAAGTTATATCAAAGATACTGGTGACTTTATAGATAAACTTTATGAGTGGTTTACATATTGTTCGAATACTGAATTTTTATTTGTAACACTGGCTATAAATTAACTTTTTACAGTGATTCTCCATTCCTATGGGATACAAGCTGTTAGACAGTTTCTGTTATCTAATGCAGACTCTTCTAGTAGGAGATAGAAACTGTTTGTTCATTATTAGAAGTTATACTAACTAGCAATGTGTTTATATTTCAGCAGCAATTGTATCATCAAATTCTAGGTGTAACAATGGGCACCCCCCGTTACCAACACATATGTTAATTTAGATTTGAACCAATGGGAAAATCAGTATAACACCTCAAATGAATTTACTGGTAAAGTAGTATTCTACAAACATTTTGTGAATGACATGTTCCATGTTTGGACAGGGAGTGTAACTAGCCTAATGAATATGTCTCCTATTTGGATGCAACTATGCAATTCCTAAAGTTTAAGCTAAACTATTCTTATGAAAAAATAAACTTCCTTGATATTATTTTGACCAAAATAAGACATCAAATAGTGACTAGTATTTTGAGAAAGGAAGTACATGCAGATAGAGTCCTACATAAAGTATGCATCCACCGCACATTTTTAAGGGAATTATAACAAGCCAATTTTTAAGAGCTAGTAGACTGAATACTCATTTAGATATTTGTAAAAAACAAATACAAGAGATGACACAGAAATTTCAGAAAATATAATATAGTGAGGTATTGCTAGAGCAGTCTTTGAATTATGTAATGAGGAAAAAGAACTGGTAAAGCCAGACCCTATTTTATAAGAGATGGTATCGTAAACAGCTTAATCGTGGTAGTCTGAAAGTAGTTTTTGTTTGATATGTTACTCAGTATAATGCTAGAACTACCAGAGTAATGAATATTATTAAAAACCACTGGGGTATTTTACAAGCTTTGCAAGATTTAGAAAAATATATTGGAAGCACACTGCACTTTGGCTATAGAAGAAGTAAAAATTTGAAACAACAGTTATGTTATAAGGAAACGTCTACCATTAAACAAGTGCTGAAACTGAATAAAACGGGCACCATTCAGTTTATTATTGAAACCTTGAAACTGCATCTGTCGATTAGCCTTAACATCAAACCAATATCTTGAAAATTGCAACAGCAAACTAGCAGGAAACTTGAAACTGAATACATCGACTCCCATAGTTCGATGTATTCGACATAGTAGGAGGTGACATCAGTCACCCAAGCTATGCACCTTAATGTACCATGACACTCTAGAGTCAATGGTACATCACTTTTATTATTTTGCAGGGGGAAACCCCTCCTACACCCCCATACCCCCTGCAAATTATATATACCAACTTTGAGATCATACTACAGTGAGGAAATGGGTTAATTCCCTGTTCTTCACTGAACTGCGATCTTCACTCAAAATTCCGAACTCAAATACTCGAACTACAATAT
Source organism: Protopterus annectens (assembly GCF_019279795.1). Taxonomy (NCBI): domain Eukaryota; kingdom Metazoa; phylum Chordata; order Ceratodontiformes; family Protopteridae; genus Protopterus; species Protopterus annectens. Next base: position 911,371,883 of record NC_056737.1, read on the forward strand.
CCATGCAATGTAGTGTAGTCGATGTATTTGGGTTCGCAAAACTGCCTCTTGGAAAACTGCAAGTCGACATTGTCACTCTCGATCGACTATAGTTTACAAATATAATTATAAACCACAACATTCCATGTCATAACTGTGTTAATTGTAAGTATATTACACAGAATATGCAATATATACATCCAGTTAGTAAAAGAAAATTTTATTTCTGTCATTTTGCCACTTGCCATACTTTTAATACAGTTTATTTAGCAATGTGTGTGGCATGCCCTGCTTTCTATATAGGAAAGTGTAGTAGAAAATTAAAAGAGAGTCAATGAGCATTATTCAGATATCAAACACAGTATTCTAACTAACTCTTTGCAAAACATTATATTGAAAATGGATCAGAGAATATTTTTATGTTTAGAGTCATTCAGAGAATTTTACCAAATTTAAGGGGTGGTGAATTGAAAAATAAACTAGAAATTGTGCAATATGAGTGGATACTTAGGCTTGAAGCTGATCGCTCTTCCAGGATAAATGCTGCGATAAGTATCAAACCTGTCTTGAAATTGAAACAGACGAAACTTTGAACTAATATTTCCTGTAGGGTTGTGCTTTGTTTAGACAGTCCATATTTGTTGTAGTGTATCTTCATGATAGCCAGAAAATGATGTAGTTTTCATACTACAGCAAATTTAATAATGAGACTTTATTCTTTATTAATGATTGGTTGCTGAAGCATGAAATCTAAGCCTATTGTCTATTGCATCCTCAAATATGTTTGAACATCTATCATATTTAATTTTAGATTAAATTCACAATGAATTCATCATAAAATGAGTAACTTTATTGTTAGATAGCCTTTTTTGTTAGACAGTTATACTTTATCTACAACCTTTATTTGAATGTATGTGTAAATTATTACTTATGGTGTGAGAGTTTGAAGAACACAATGGGTGTTTGAAGTCGATAATCCACTTACAATGAATGGTGTAATTAGAATTCAATTTTGTTTGATATTTAAATACATGAAATTTTGAACTAAGGTTCATTATAAAATAGTATTATAACTATATGGTTTGTGTTTGTTGTAGTGCACACTCATGACTGCCAATGAATGGTATGGCAGTCAAGATGTTGTACTCCATATATGATTGGTTGTTGAAGCATGAAATCTAAGCTTATTGGCTATTGAAATTCGTAGCACATATTGAAACATCTATCATTTGTAACTCTAAATTAAAATCATAATGACTTTATCATAAAATAAGTAATTCACTGATAGACAGACATTCTATTTTCAGATAATTATACTCTATCTGTATATCTCACTTTTATGCGCAAGATCTGTGATTTTGAGGAATATGAATGGGTGCTAGAAGCTAATTACTCATTTATATTTAAAGCCATAGCTAGTATTAAATAAATGAAAAACAGACAAAATTAACTTATAGCTTCTTTGTAGGATTTGATTGTCCTTGCATGCCTGTTTTTTGTAGTATATTTTGCGGCCATCAGTGAATGTTAATGTCCTTGCATGCCTGTTTTTGTAGTATATTTTGCGGCCATCAGTGAATGTTAATGTGTTTGATCTTTGGTGAATTAATTACCGAGACTTTATTTTCTACATATGATTGGCCAAAAAAAGCTTAGATAAAAATGTATTTGGCTATTGAGTTTGCAAATTAAAATCCATTGGAATATCTATTGTTTTTAAGTTTTAAATCAACACTGACATGAATTGAATATGAAATGGATAATTCTGCTGTTAGATAACTATTTTATTGTTAGGTAGATGCACTATATTTGAGTGTTTTATTAAAATGTATGTGTTAATTGTATTTGATATGTAATTGGTCTGCTGTCTCATGTGTGTTGGTATAAATTTGGAGAATTTTTTTTTTTTTTTATTACACACCGATGAAGGGACTTTGTCCTGAAAGCTCTGTGGATTGGATTTTACATTAAAAGTGATTAATATCATATCTCCAGTTTCGTGAGTCAGGTTTTTCTTTCGAGTGGTTTAATGGATTTCACTTTTGACCATGTTTCTGCATCCACCTGGTTCTGTTTTTTTGTATTAACAGTAGATAGTCCAAAGGCCAAGGAAGTAAAACTGATATTCCCGTCCCAAAACAAATAGTCTTAAAAAGGATATATGGTTCTTGTGAATGACAATATACCGATAAGCATCTTTTAGGACTAAAATGACCACATTGGCTTGAGGGGAAAGAGAAGAAATGGAGTTTGATGTATCAGCATTTTAATTAATTATTTATTGCTTTATTTATTTTTAAATCTGCATAAAAGTATTTAGTCTAGATTGATCTAGAACTGACTTCTAGATGGTCTGTCCTTGGGAAACAGAACAAGCTTTGAGTAAAATCACTTTTGATTTGTGGACACTAAGTGCATGAGCAACCAAGTAGTGAGTCTGAAATAATTTTATGAATGAGGTGAAGCTGATCCTTTGGTGTCTATGGAATTCCTAAGGGAGTGGGGAAGGATGCTCCCTGAAGTTTCTAATATCCAGTATCTAGGAATCTGTGGTTATAATTTCCAATGCAGGAAGGCAAGGAGAGAGACTCTTTGAAATCTTGTTCAAGAAGATCCCAGTGGGGAAGAGAGGGAGGGAATAACTGGTAGGGATAGACAGTAGTTTTTTTTCTTTGCATGCTGGATTCCAGAGATTCATTGTGTTTTTTTTTTTTTTTTTTTTTTGAGTCTCTCCGTCATTTTTTTTAATTATTCTTTCCCATATTTCTGTTAGTTTGAAATTAACTTCAAGATTTATCAAAACAGGGGTTTTGATTGCGTGGGTACTTCCTTTGAAACATTGTACTTAGAAATGAGAATGCTGTCTAACTCCTTGCATGAGTTTTCTCTTTCTTCTAGTATTTTGAAAACTTCAGCAGAAGTGGCATCAAATAACAAATCCTTGCCTACAGGGGCATTTAATAGTTTACCTTTAACTTCATCCAGGAAATATTCTAATATTAACCAAGCATGGCTTCTCATATGTGTACTAGTAGCAGCTGTCCACAGCATCATAGCCAGATTTGATAGTATACCTAGATACCACATCATCACCATCATCATCATCATTAGCCCCTTTTCCCATTTTATACATGGGGTTGAAGTGTCATGTCACCTGTCTCCATCTCTCCCTATTCAAAGCCAACAATCCTACATTCTTTGATACTCATGTCTGACTGTCACAAGTCTTCTGTCACACAATCCAACCACCTCTTTGTTGGATGCCCTTGTTTCCTCACACCTTCTACCTGTTTGTCCAAAATCTTCTTCACCAGATTGTCTTCTACCTTTCTGCATATACTTTCCAAACCAAGACAATCTCTTCTCTTTGACCTTTTCTGCAGCTGGATCTACTTTGCCATCTGCTCTTATATCCTCTTTCTCCATTTGTATCTTAGTGTGCATCCTGCCACCTCTCTCAGGCAGCTCTTTACTACCCAGGTTTCTCTACCGTACAGTAGTACTGGTCACACCACTGTTTTGTACACCTTACTTTTCAGCTTTTTTGGCATTCTCCTGTCATAAACTATACCTGACACTTTGTGCCATTTTGCTGCAGCCAACCTGATTCTAGCTTTGACTTCCTCATTCAGATCCCCATTCTCCTCAAACTACACCCCTCACAGACACTTCCTGTTCTATTATTTCCCGTTCTATGTCAAATTTTGGCTTCTTCTGATTTTCCCCATTTGTTGTCATTTCAACTGTTTTATCTATACTCAGTTTTGAATTCCATTCTCCTATCCTTTGCTGACGTTCTTGCTCAGAGTCTCCCTGTAATACCACATTCCTTGCATACAGCAATGTTATTAATCTGTTCCCTCTAACCTATTTCATAATGTAATCCATCACCAGAACAGCAGTGGGCTCTGAGCTGTATGCCTAGCTACCTGAGAGATAGAATTAAGCATGTCCATTAGATTCAATTTCACATCAGAATTTGGATTATCTGACAGCATTTGTCCCATATTACTCAAAACAGAAGGAAACTGGTCATGCCAGAATGATAATTAATACCTCTGAAAGCTAAGGTGGCAGAAGTACACACCTTTTTGCCATACCTGTCAAAGGATCTGCTGTATTTATTATTAGGAATAGCATAACAGGAGGAGAACGCAGTAGAATCTTAGACAGGATCAGGAGAAATCACTGCAGGGTCAGCAGTGGAACTCTTGTAAAGATACTTATAAGTATAAGGAGCTCTGTAAAACCTGTCTGCCATCTTAGGAGCCAGAGATTGGGAATCCAGAGACAATGAAGCAGCTGAAAAGGCCTCTTTCAGAGCCCCTAGAATTGGATGGGCATCATCAGGCTTAGGAATGCTCGTGTTGAGATGTTCAAAGTAGACCTCTTTATCCTCCAATTTAAAGAAGTGTTTCATTTTAGCAGTAATGTCCCCAAAGGAAATTCCCTTATCAGGGGATTCTGAAAATAAAATGTCACCTACCTTAGATTCATATTCAGTGGGTGAAAGAATCTATCTGAGAGATATAATCGAGCTCCCTTCTTGGTCAGAATTTGACAATCTTTCTTCAACCAAAAAGAAGGAGCTATTTTCCTTTTTAAAGGGGTTGTCATGGAGGAGGAGGAAGAGGGCTGAAAGGACTAAACTGCTTTAAGAGAAATTCAAAATGTAATCACCTTTATAGAGGTTCTTTTGTCTGGAAGGGAGTTGAAGGTGAAAAATGTGTTTTTTTGTGAATGTTTCTTGGATAGTCAAGATACATGGTCTTTAAAGTAAAATAACTAGTCTTATCCCCTATTTGAGACATCCTCTGAAACTAATAGCTGGTGGATATCTCCCTTAACCTCAGATAAGATCAGTATGAGTTCTCCTTTCCAACTGTCTCAGCTGAATAGTCATTCCTTTCACATGTGCAGGTATCCTTAGCCATAATGGCCTCCAAAGGGGACGTGTTATAAGGCCCAAAAGAAGCAGATGGTCTCTGGGCTGCAAAGGAGCCTTGGCACAGTTGTCAGTATCAAACTAAATAAAAAGGAAGATATCTGGGTATTATCTATCACCTCTCTTAAGTTTTTCTTTTGTTCTTCAACTGAGGCAGGAACATCCACAGAGGAGTCAGAAAAGGATACCATAACCACATGAGGCAAATCCAAAAATGTTAGTTCATTCAGGACTTATTTAGACAAATAAAGCCTTCTTCTAACTATCTTGGGGCCAAATTCATGACAAATATTACAACATAGTATGTTGTGTTTGGCCTACAAGCAAAACTAACATGAGTGGGATTCTTTGCATGGTATTCGACAAACACAGATAACTTTCCTTTTCTCCAGAGATGCATAAAAAGTTTTCACACAAAGCATAATGCAAGAAGATGAAGGATCCCCAACAGGGTACCTATCTGCTTGAGATTTTTGTGTTGCAATTGCCAATAATACAGAATCATAGAATGATAGAAAATATAAGTCAACTGGGTCATGTGGCCATTTATTCCTTGCCAGTATCCATCCTTAAGCCTTACCTCCTTCTTCAAAAAGTGAAAGGCCAGTCACACATGATGAATTTGTGAATGCCCATAAAATTGTCTAACTCTTTTTAAAGGAAGAGTGTGTATTACACTGCTTGATCGGGAGTGGACATTTATTCCAAAGTGTACTCATTGTGTGATGAATCTGTCTCTACACCATGATTTGCCTGTGTGCCAAAGCAGGCTCACATCACTGAACCTAGTGTTCACTAGACTGCTTGATGTATGGAGATAGGAAATCTTGGACTTTCAGATCTCTAATGGCCCAAAAAGCAAGGTATAGATTGCCCCAAGGAGTTTATAGAGCACGGTGATCTTTTTGGTAGAAACTTCTGGGTTCTCTCCAGCTGCTCAATATGTTTAGAGAGATAGATATCAAAACAGGCATTGTATTGCATGATGAGCGTGATCAGTGCAGAATGCTGAGAGGTAAGGATTTCTATGGATCTAGATGAGATACCCTTTATAATTATCTACGACAGATGGAAGGATTTCCTAATCACTTTTGCAATATGATGATCAAAAGAGAAAGAATTATCTACTCATATTCCAACATTTTGAGCAGCATCTTTTCTGTCTATTCATGTGTGTGCCACTTAATACCCCTCCGCACAATAAGCAACCACATTTATATCCATACTGTACTAAGCAGACATAAATGCAATCAGCCATTCTGCAGATATATGCTAAGCGAAGCGCAATACAAAGTATAGGGTGTTCACGCTGCTTAACATTCTATGGGATAAAACCTATCCCAGATGTTAAGCAGTGCATACTACTATAAGATGGGTTGAAGGACTGTTTACCAAGTACAACAATGCTGCACTTTTTAACATTTAGTTTTACTCCGTTTTTTGTGCACCACTTATCATCATGTAAGCTAACACTGTAGCTTCTGTATATCAGCAGGAGATTGAGGATGACACCTACTATACAATCATCTGCAAACTTGGTTAACTAGAGCACCCTGCTTTCAATTTGGTGATCACAGAAGTATATGGTGAAGATGAGAGGTCCTAGTATGAATCACAGAGCAACTCCACTGGGTACCTTCATGCTCTATAAAGATGCATCTGTCACCCTCACTGTGTGGGTTTTGTCACTCAGCCAATTTTCTATCCACCTATCTGCCTAGGGATCACTTGGGAGCACATTTAGCTTGTTAATTTTCTTAGCATGTGGTATGGTATCAAATGCTTTGGTGTGGTCAAGATATGCTGTATGAACAGCATGACAGTTGCCCATGGCACATGTTACTCTACCACAGGTATTTATCAGACTCACTAGACAGGATTTATTCTTAATAAAGCCAAATTGCTGGGTCAAGTCTTGCAAGATGTTTAATATCATTCTTTATTAAGTCAGTTATGACCTGCTCCATGGCCTTGTAGATGAGGCTCATCAAGCTAATGGGTCTATAGTTACCTGGGGTCTATGGTGGGGCAACCCTTGTGAATTGGCATCACAGTTGCTGTGCATCCTACTTTGGCAACAAAGCCAATGGCAGTGAATAGCTGTAGAAGTGAGTTCACCAGCATATTTAGTGCTGTTCAGCAGGCAGATCTGAATGTTATCGGGTCTCATTAGTTATGTATTTTTTGTTTTCAAAAGTATCTCTAGCAAGTGTTCTTTTGTGATGATAGTGGGTTTGAAACCTTTGAAATATGAGGCCTTCGTACAGTTGTCTCAAGGGTGAACTTTGCAGTAAATTTGTTAGCGAATACATTTGCAATATCTAGCTGATATCATTTTTGAATAATTTAATTTCCTAATATATTGTAAAGAGGGATTTGTAATTATCTTTTGCTTCTGATGCTTAAGTTCATCAGATATCTTTGTTTTCTTGATGATATTTTCATTACCTTCAATATTTTTTTTGATGTTGACTTTGATTGTGGGTATTTAGTTTTGCTATATATATTCCAGTATTGTTTATGTATACATGTGGACCACCTAGATGGTTTGCTCTTGAACTTCCTTTTTTTTATACTTGAATGGATTGTCAGGTTAATACATTTATCAAGGTAAACATAACATCTATTTGCATAACTACTACCAGTGTCAATATTTCAGGAGTTACAATTATATTACATCAGGAAAATACTAACAGCAATGAAAAAGTTAATTGTCACAGTTCAACACTCCTCACCACCCCCCTTAACTGACCAGAATTTTGTAGAACACCCCCAATTCTGTCTCATACTTTGCCATTTTGCTCACAATTTATTTATTTTTTCCTGGTAACTCATTTAGGATTGTAGTCAATCAGCTATGCTAAGACATTATAGTTACTTATTGTTCAGAAAATGCCTGTTGATGCAAGTCATGTTGTTTTGCTAACTTTTTTAGGTGAATTAGAGTAATAGTTAAAAACTCTCCCTGATTTTGGGCCTTTGACCCCCTCCCCCAATGAATTTTGGCTTTGACCAGAATTCTTAAACTAAGGAATTGAGAGGTAATCCCTGTGTCACAGCCTATTTGTTACAAAAAACTTCTATGACCAGTCTGCTGGTACAGAAGGTAGCTATCTATCCAACATGAGCACAAAAGAATTGTTTCCAGCGGTCAACACAGATTATAAAAAGACCAGCTAAAGTTAAAAAAGATCAGTTAAAGTGGGACTGCTAATTTATTTATTTTTACATTTGTTGACCGGGAGAGTCCAAGTAAACAATTTTTTACAAAACATAGTTTTAAGGACATACTTTTGACATACAATTTCCATAGAAGAGACTTTGAAATACATATTAACTAACAGAATAGGATACATTCATTCTCTACAATATAATATTAAATTTTAGAAGATATTCCTAAATTTAGGATTTCTGTGACAGATTTACTATCAGAGTAAAAGCAGAGAGATGTAGAATAAAGCTCTGAGAGAGCAGATGATGCTCGCTATAGTTGAGAAGGATAACAAATTAATTTACAAAATGTCTTCTCCTGGTTTTAGTTGCTTTGGAAAGCACACAATTGCTGGGGTAGTTTTCCCTAACTCCTGGAGAGATGGGATGAGCAGTAGATTAACAGTCCTAAGTGGGTACAGTACTATGATTGGTTGGCTTAGCAGAGTTATTTAAGTTAGGTGAAGTGTTCTAATGAGACATTAGCCAGGGGGGATACAGGAGCACAGCTGATTATTCAAATAGTGAGTTTTAACAAGATTCTTGAACTGTGATGGGGATTTGTTGTCAGTTATGTGGGCAGGAAGGGAGCTCCAGGTTTTTGCTATACAGTGGCTGTAGACAGACTTACCAGCTTCATTGTTATATTTGGTTACTTTGAGGAGGTTTTGCGTGCTAGACCTCAAGGGCCTGGCGGTTGTATAGGGTTGCAAAAGGTTTTGTAGAGTTGGGGTGTTTGCAGAGTTATGTATTATTTTGTGTGCTAGTGATAGTTGATTGAGTTGAAGTAGTAGTGGTAGTTCTAGCCAACTGAGTTTCTTTAGGCATTCACAGTGATGTGTTCTGATGGGAGAGGTTGTAGCAAATTTGGCTTTCTTATTATAACAACTATCAAGTTTGTTTAGGTTAGATTTGTGGAGATTTGTAAGCATGGAGGGAGGCATAAAGTAGGGTGGATAGTAGGTGAGTCCTCGCTACTGTAGTTTTGGAGTGGTCAGTGAGGAATTTTTTATTGCGATACAGTAGGCCAAGTTTTTTATGTACTTTTTATGGTTATAGAAATATGTAGGTCAAATCTAAGGTGATTATCTATTTCAACCCCTAAGAGTTTGGTATGATTTGTGGGAGTGATTGTGGTCTTAAAGGAGGAGATGAAAAAAGAATCAGTGGGAGGTGGGCTCTGTGCGAGCTAAAGAATAATAGCTTTGTTTTACTTGGGTTCAGAATGAGCCTTTGATTTGTAATCCAAGTTTCTGCTAGGGAAAAGCTTTCTTGTGTTAGGGAGTGAAGGATGTCAATTGATTTGGCTGCACATATTATGGTGGTATCATCTGCATATTGCACTATTGAGGCTTTAGGAATACTGTTTGGGAACTGATTGGTGAAGAGGGTAAAAAGAAGTGGCTCCAGGATGATGCCTTGGGGTACTCCTAGGGAGACTGGTAGGGAGGAGGAGAGTTATTTTTGCCACATAACAGCTTGTTTCCTTCCCTCTAGGTAGTTTTTGAATCAGGGGATGGCAGGAGTGGTAAGGTTTAGAGTTGCTAGTGAAAGAAGGAGTTCACTGTGGTTAACCATATTGAATGCTTTGGACAAGTCAAGGAAGGTGGCAGCTACAAGGAGTCCATTGTTTCTGTGAGTATTGACAATGTTGGTGAATTCTGTTAGTGCAGTGGTGGTGCTATGGAAGGGTCTAAAGGTATGTTGTTGTATTGCCATTAGATTATTTTCTAGGAGGTATTTCATTAGTTGCTTGTGTATTACCCTCTCTAAAATTTTAGATAAAGAGGGCAGTATGGCTATAGGGCGGTAGTTATTGAGTTCCAGGGAGGTTCCCCCTTTATGCAGAGGGACGATAGGTGATATTTTCCATACCTTGGGTACTATAGACTTGGAGATGAATCTATTAATTAGGATGGAGACAGAATATGATATGGCTTCTGCAGCCAGGTGGAGGTGTTCAGCGGGTAATTTATCTGTAGCTAGAGATGTTCATTTGAGCCTGTGGAGTAGTTTTTCAATTAATTTGGTTGGTTCTGGGTGGAAGCTGAACTTGTGGCAATTGTTGGTTGGGGGTGGATTTGCAGGGGTGGGGATGTTGTCATAGGTCGGTTGTTTGCAAGGGTCTGGATGGTTTCTGTAAAGTATTTATTAAATTGAGTGGGGGTGTCTTCTTGGTTATCTATTTTTGGGGTTGGGGTAGTTGTTTTACCTGGTTGTAGAATAGAATTAATTGCTACCCAAAATTTTTATGGGTTGTTCCTATGCTTATCCTGTAACTTTTGGTAGTAAGATGTTTTGTCTCTTTTGGTGAGTTTTTGGCTTTGTTATGTAGTTCAACATATATTTGATTGTTCATTTGGGATTTACTGTTGAGGGAGTTGGAGCATTGTTTCTTTTTTTGTTGAGGGATTTTGTGTCCGGGGTTAACCAAGGGGCATATTTAGTTTTAATTCTTGTTGTTCTGGAGGGGGCTTGATGGTTAAGGGTTTTTAAGAAGGTAATATTGAAATATAGTACAGAGGTACATTTTTTAGCGGGGTCCAGTTGCACATTTTTAGGTTGTTTATAAAGTTGGAGTGGTTAAAGTGTTTTTTGTTTCTAATTAGGTGTGTAGATATTTGGGTCAGTTGTGGTGATTTTGATTTGAGTAAGAATGTGGCTTGGTAGACACCCTGATAGGGATATCAGTGATGGGTGGGATACGAGTATCCAATCTAGAGTGGATTGGTGTTTGGTTCTCTTGTCTGTTCTTGTGGGGGAAGTGATAAGTTGGGTTAGGCCATGTAGGTTAATATGGGAGAGTGGGTTATGACTGGAACAGTTTTTCCAGTCAGTATTAAGGTCTCCTAATATTATGCTTTCCTGGAGGAGGGAGTTAGATATCCCTTCTAGGAGGTTTTCTGTAATGGGGATATTGTTGCCTGGAGGGTGTAGCATCCTATGATGTTGATGTGTTTACTATCATTAAGTTTTAGTTTTGTTAGAATGAGTTCAACTTTATCAAGGTCTGGGGTTGTTATGTTTACTTTCTCAAGGATGAGGTGAGATTTATACACTATAACAACATCCCTTCCTTTTACCTATTCTATCACTACAGATTATATTGTAACCTGGTGGAGTGATTTCATTTTGTGATTGCCTGGTTAAAGCCAAGTCTCTTTTAGTACGACTATCTCAGGTTGATAAAAGGAGAGTAGTGCATGAAGGTCATGGACTTTGTTTAGTATACTTCTGACATTTAAATTTAAGATGAGGAGCATGGATTTGTCTAGGTGGAGTACGGTATCATTCAGGTTGAGGGTTGGGATGCCTAGATTTTGTGGGCCTGGGTTTGGGTGTATATCACCGCAGCTAATGAGTCGGGGTCTGAGGTAAAAATAGAGTTTGAGTAGTTTTAGGGTCTTAAAGTTCTTTATAGTTGTTTGGGACTGGTAGTGTGATGGCTGTAATCTATTTGCATATCACTGAATAAAGAAGGTTTGGTAGTGATATGGGATTAGTTGAGTAAAAGGGTGTGTTGTAATAATGTTAGTGGAAGTAGTTTTTCTTGGTATGTGGATAAAATTAAGTTGTTTTTGTTGGTTGGTGATAGAAGTTCGCAGTGGGAGGGTGTATACACCTAGGAGCAATAGTAAGAGGTGTATGTATGTGGGTTTGGGTAGTTTGGGCATGGTTTGGTCAGATTTGGTCATGAGTGAGAGATCTGCTTGGGATGAAGTGAGTGTGGTGAATGATGAGAGGTGTTGTTTGTGATTGTAAGGTAGTTAGATGGAAGACTGTGCTTTACAGGATGTGGAATAGTGGAAGAGAAGGAAATAGGTACAGGGGTGGGGCAGATTCAGTGATTGGTGGTTAGCATGAGGGGAGTGGCTAAGTTTAGTTGAAATGTAGTATTAGTGGGGGCGGGTGGGAATAGGGGACAGGGAGAGGAGCGGAGTGAGCCCGAGCGCAGTGAGGGTGAGCACAGCAGGGCTAACACTAACTCCAATTATATCCCTGGGCTTACTTGTTTCTTTTCTTTGTACACCAAATGTATCTTTGATAGACAATACTTTCCAGGACGGTTGATTAGCTGACTTCCTGCATGACTGACCTCTAGTGGAGACCAGTTGGAACAGTCACGGTGATTGCAAAGTTTGTGATGTACTGTACATCTTCCTGCACATATTTCATACTATAATGCATGTTCATTAATGCAACAGATATAGACCATGAAACCTTGGACCATTTCAAAACAGATGCAACTGACAAAGTGAGAAAGTATAAAGAACAAAACCTACAGATTTTTGAAAGGTATAAAAAAGAAATATGGACATGGGAAAGAGAGATCTGATATGGTGCAATATTTATGCAAAGGAGAAATCCAGACTAATTAATACAAAAGCAGCTCCAAAGATATTTGGAGAGAAATACAGGTAAAGGCACTCAGATATAAAAAATTTCACAATACAAAAAAAAATAAGATCACAAAGAGAGAATGTAGAACAGATTGCTAAAGTAGAAGATAAACAGAGGCTGAAGTTATGGAATACCTACAAAATGAAGGATTTAGCATAGAAAGTCTAACACAGGTTATGTTACAGTATGATGGAACAATGAGTCCCCAGAGTAATGAGAAATGTGTGGAGCAGGAGATAACTGAAGAAGAAACATGAAGATGGAAAGAAAAAGAGATTTAATATGGTGCAATATTTATGCTAATGACAAAGCAAAACTACTCAATACAAAAAGCAATACAAATTTGAACCTGACTGAAACTTTTTCCTTTGGCATCGAAAAGACACATACATCACTTTCTAACTCATCTTTTAAAAAAACACCTTTACCAAGGTCAGCGATCATAAGATTTTACTCAAGTCAAGATAAGGATTTAGTCTTAACAGCTGCATGGATTAATTATCCAGTTAAAATTAAAGAAAATACTGTAAAATTTGACAATGACTATTCAACATTAGTGACTTCAAAGAGAAAAACAAGTGTGCCACTTGTTAAAAGCTTAAAGAAAAATGGGTCTATATTATAACATCGAAATCTACAAAGAACGAATGTTATAATATTGAACCCTAAACACAGAAATCCACAAACATCGAACAGTCAGAATAGCGATTTTTTTCCCAGGGAAAAAAATCGCTATTCCGAGAAACATACACACAACACAAACACACACAAAAAACAGAAATCCGCACACATACACTTAAAACCTACACCTAAATCTAAACTAAACTTTACATACACTACTAGCTATCCACTTACCTTAACCCAACCCTAACCCTAATGTCCGTCACTATCGCACACTCACCTCACCCACGCCCTAACCCTAACTCACCTAACCCGCCCCCTAACCCTAACCTACACACAACCGCACACTTACCTGACCCGCTCTCTAACCCTAACTCACCTAATCTTCCCCCTAACCCTAACCTACACACAATTGCACACTTACCTGACCCACACCCTAACACTAATGTCCACACAACCGCACACTTACCTGACCCACTCCCTAACCCTAACTCACCTAACCTACCCCCCCTAACCCTAACCTACACACAATCGCATTCTTACCTTAACCCGACCCATAACGTTCCAACATATCGAACACTGAAAACAGCGAAGCCACAGCAATGGCTCACCGAAAAATTTGGTGTCCTGCACCTTCGATGTTTTCAGCGTTCGACAAAACTGGTTCGATATTATAATATTCGAGCTTTATAAAATTCGATGTTATAATATAGACCCAAGAAAAACAATATTAATGCACAAATCATGTTTCCAGCAAAAATAAGGATTCACCTTTCAGAAGGAAAGAAGATTGTTTAACACCTTGGAAGATGCAATGAATTTATACAGAAAAATAAAATCATAGAAAAAAAAGAAGAAATGGACTAGAATCTATTAACTTATTTGAAGAGAAATGCAACAAGAGATGGTTAATAAAAGACAAAAACAGTAAACAAACTGAAGAACAAATACAAAGTCAATGTATTTCATGGTTATAAATCCTTATTAATTTAAAGAAGTGCTTAAATACTTATAAATAAGTGTTGAATATTACTTTTTACAAGGTAAATCATTTATTTCATTCTTGTCCTACTTCAAATTGTTACTAGTTCCCTTTTTAATACGTTAGAGTTTGATTCTTTAGCTAGTCCCAGTCGGACTTTCCTGGTAAACAAATGGAAAATAAATAAATAAATATATGAAGTTAAAGCCACTTATTTTCATTTAAAGTTTAAAAGGTTAAACTATTCATTTTATTAAAAGTTAATCATTATTATGATGGTGGCACACTTTCTGATATCTTGGCACAGTTGAGTAATGTACTATTAAATATAATACAAGATGCAACAAATGACACTAAAGAAACATGTTAAGTTACATTCTGGGTTCTTAAAATGGTCCAGTAGTTTGCAACTAATTATTTTAACTAATAGTTAAAAACTCTCCCTGATTTTGGGCCTTTGACCCCCTCCCCCAATGAATTTTGGTTTTGACCAGAATTCTTAAACTAAGGAATTGAGAGGTAATCCCTGTGTTACAGCCTATTTGTTACAAAAAACTTCTATGACCAGTCTGCTGGTACAGAAGGTAGCTATCTATCCAACATGAGCACAAAAGAATTGTTTCCAGCAGTCAACACAGATTATAAAAAGACCAGCTAAAGTTAAAAAAGATCAGTTAAAGTGGGACTGCTAATTTATTTATTTTTACATTTGTTGACCGGGAGAGTCCAACTAAGCTCCAAGAAAACAATTTTTTACAAAACATAGTTTTAAGGACATACTTTTGACATACAATTTCCATAGAAGAGACTTTGAAATACATATTAACTAACAGAATAGGATACATTCATTCTCTACAATATAATATTAAATTTTAGAAGATATTCCTAAATTTAGGATTCCTGTGACAGATTTACTATCAGAGTAAAAGCAGAGAGACGTAGAATAAAGCTCTGAGAGAGCAGATGATGCTCGCTATAGTTGAGAAGGATAACAAATTAATTTACAAAATGTCTTCTCCTGGTTTTAGTTGCTTTGGAAAGCACAAAATTGCTGGGGTAGTTTTGCCTAACTCCTGGAGAGATGGGATGAGCAGTAGATTAACAGTCCTAAGTGGGTACAGTACTATGATTGGTTGGCTTAGCAGAGTTATTTAAGTTAGGTGAAGTGTTCTAATGAGACATTAGCCAGGGGGGATACAGGAGCACAGCTGATTATTCAAATAGTGAGTTTTAACAAGATTCTTGAACTGTGATGGGGATTTGTTGTCAGTTATGTGGGCAGGAAGGGAGCTCCAGGTTTTTGCTATACAGTGGCTGTAGACAGACTTACCAGCTTCATTGTTATATTTGGTTACTTTGAGGAGGTTTTGTGTGCTAGACCTCAAGGGCCTGGCGGTTGTATAGGGTTGCAAAAGGTTTTGTAGGGTTGGGGTGTTTTCAGAGTTATGTATTATTTTGTGTGCTAGTGATAGTTGATTGAGTTGAAGTAGTAGTGGTAGTTCTAGCCAACTGAGTTTCTTTAGGCATTCACAGTGATGTGTTCTGATGGGAGAGGTTGTAGCAAATTTGGCTTTCTTATTATAACAACTATCAAGTTTGTTTAGGTTGGATTTGTGGAGATTTGTAAGCATGGAGGGAGACATAAAGTAGGGTGGATAGTAGGTGAGTCCTTGCTACTGTAGTTTTGGAGTGGTCAGTGAGGAATTTTTTATTGCAATACACTAGGCCAAGTTTTTTATGTACTTTTTTATGGTTATAGAAATATGAAGGTCAAATCTAAGGTGATTATCTATTTCAACCCCTAAGAGTTTGGTATGATTTGTGGGGGTGATTGTGGTCTTAAAGGAGGAGATGAAAAAAGAATCAGTGGGAGGTGGGCTCTGTGCGAGCTAAAGAATAATAGCTTTGTTTTACTTGGGTTCAGAATGAGCCTTTGGTTTGTAATCCAAGTTTCTGCTAGGGAAAAGCATTCTTGTGTTAGGGAGTGAAGGATGTCAATTGATTTGGCTGCACATATTATGGTGGTATCATCTGCATATTGCACTATTGAGGCTTTAGGTATACTGTTTGGGAGCTGATTGGTGAAGAGGGTAAAAAGAAGTGGCTCCAGGATGATGCCTTGGGGTACTCCTAGGGAGACTGGTAGGGAGGAGGAGAGTTATTTTTGCCACATAACAGCTTGTTTCCTTCCCTCTAGGTAGTTTTTGAACCAGGGGATGGCAGGAGTGGTAAGGTTTAGAGTTGCTAGTGAAAGAAGGAGTTCACTGTGGTTAACCATATTGAATGCTTTGGACAAGTCAAGGAAGGTGGCAGCTACAAGGAGTCCATTGTTTCTGTGAGTATTGACAATGTTGATGAATTCTGTTAGTGCAGTGGTGGTGCTATGGAAGGGTCTAAAGGTATGTTGTTGTATTGCCATTAGATTATTTTCTAGGAGGTATTTCATTAGTTGCTTGTGTATTACCCTCTCTAAAATTTTAGATAAAGAGGGCAGTATGGCTATAGGGCGGTAGTTATTGAGTTCCAGGGAGGTTCCCCCTTTATGCAGAGGGACGATAGGTGATATTTTCCATACCTTGGGTACTATAGACTTGGAGATGAATCTATTAATTAGGATGGAGACAGAATATGATATGGCTTCTGCAGCCAGGTGGAGGTGTTCAGCGGGTAATTTATCTGTAGCTAGAGATGTTCATTTGAGCCTGTGGAGTAGTTTTTCAATTAATTTGGTTGGTTCTGGGTGGAAGCTGAACTTGTGGCAATTGTTGGTTGGGGTGGATTTGCAGGGGTGGGGATGTTGTCATAGGTCGGTTGTTTGCCAGGGTCTGGATGGTTTCTGTAAAGTATTTATTAAATTGAGTGGGGTGTCTTCTTGGTTATCTATTTTTGGGGTTGGGGTAGTTGTTTTACCTGGTTGTAGAATAGAATTAATTGCTACCCAAAATTTTTATGGGTTGTTCCTATGCTTATCCTGTAACTTTTGGTAGTAAGATGTTTTGTCTCTTTTGGTGAGTTTTTGGCTTTGTTATGTAGTTCAACATATATTTGTTTGTTCATTTGGGATTTACTGTTGAGGGAGTTGGAGCATTGTTTCTTTTTTTGTGGAGGGATTTTGTGTCCGGGGTTAACCAAGGGGCATATTTAGTTTTAATTCTTGTTGTTCTGGAGGGGGCTTGATGGTTAAGGGTTTTTAAGAAGGTAATATTGAAATATAGTACAGAGGTACGTTTTTTAGCGGGGTCCAGTTGCACATTTTTAGGTTGTTTATAAAGTTGGAGTGGTTAAAGTGTTTTTTGTTTCTAATTAGGTGTGTAGATATTTGGGTCAGTTGTGGTGATTTTGATTTGAGTAAGAATGTGGCTTGGTAGACACCCTGATAGGGATATCAGTGATGGGTGGGATACGAGTATCCAATCTAGAGTGGATTGGTGTTTGGTTCTCTTGTCTGTTCTTGTGGGGGAAGTGATAAGTTGGGTTAGGCCATGTAGGTTAATATGGGAGAGTGGGTTATGACTGGAACAGTTTTTCCAGTCAGTATTAAGGTCTCCTAATATTATGCTTTCCTGGAGGAGGGAGTTAGATATCCCTTCTAGGAGGTTTTCTGTAATGGGGATATTGTTGCCTGGAGGGTGTAGCATCCTATGATGTTGATGTGTTTACTATCATTAAGTTTTAGTTTTGTTAGAATGAGTTCAACTTTATCAAGGTCTGGGGTTGTTATGTTTACTTTCTCAAGGATGAGGTGAGATTTATACACTATAACAACATCCCTTCCTTTTTTACCTATTCTATCACTACAGATTATATTGTAACCTGGTGGAGTGATTTCATTTTTGTGATTGCCTGGTTAAAGCCAAGTCTCTTTTTAGTACGACTATCTCAGGTTGATAAAAGGAGAGTAGTGCATGAAGGTCATGGACTTTGTTTAGTATACTTCTGACATTTAAATTTAAGATGAGGAGCATGGATTTGTCTAGGTGGAGTACGGTATCATTCAGGTTGAGGGTTGGGATGCCTAGATTTTGTGGGCCTGGGTTTGGGTGTATATCACCGCAGCTAATGAGTCGGGGTCTGAGGTAAAAATAGAGTTTGAGTAGTTTTAGGGTCTTAAAGTTCTTTATAGTTGTTTGGGACTGGTAGTGTGATGGCTGTAATCTATTTGCATATCACTGAATAAAGAAGGTTTGGTAGTGATATGGGATTAGTTGAGTAAAAGGGTGTGTTGTAATAATGTTAGTGGAAGTAGTTTTTCTTGGTATGTGGATAAAATTAAGTTGTTTTTGTTGGTTGGTGATAGAAGTTCGCAGTGGGAGGATGTATACACCTAGGAGCAATAGTAAGAGGTGTATGTATGTGGGTTTGGGTAGTTTGGGCATGGTTTGGTCAGATTTGGTCATGAGTGAGAGATCTGCTTGGGATGAAGTGAGTGTGGTGAATGATGAGAGGTGTTGTTTGTGATTGTAAGGTAGTTAGATGGAAGAGTGTGCTTTACAGGATGTGGAATAGTGGAAGAGAAGGAAATAGGTACAGGGGTGGGGCAGATTCAGTGATTGGTGGTTAGCATGAGGGGAGTGGCTAAGTTTAGTTGAAATGTAGTATTAGTGGGGGCGGGTGGGAATAGGGGGCAGGGAGAGGAGCGGAGTGAGCCCGAGCGCAGTGAGGGTGAGCACAGCAGGGCTAACACTAACTCCAATTATATCCCTGGGCTTACTTGTTTCTTTTCTTTGTACACCAAATGTATCTTTGATAGACAATACTTTCCAGGACGGTTGATTAGCTGACTTCCTGCATGACTGACCTCTAGTGGAGACCAGTTGGAACAGTCACGATGATTGCAAAGTTTGTGATGTACTGTACATCTTCCTGCACATATTTCATACTATAATGCATGTTCATTAATGCAACAGATATAGACCATGAAACCTTGGACCATTTCAAAAAAGATGCAACTGACAAAGTGAGAAAGTATAAAGAACAAAACCTACAGATTTTTGAAAGGTATAAAAAAGAAATATGGACATGGGAAAGAGAGATCTGATATGGTGCAATATTTATGCAAAGGAGAAATCCAGACTAATTAATACAAAAAAGCAGCTCCAAAGATATTTGGAGAGAAATACAGGTAAAGGCACTCAGATATAAAAAATTTCACAATACAAAAAAAATAAGATCACAAAGAGAGAATGTAGAACAGATTGCTAAAGTAGAAGATAAACAGAGGCTGAAGTTATGGAATACCTACAAAGTGAAGGATTTAGCATAGAAAGTCTAACACAGGTTATGTTACAGTATGATGGAACAATGAGTCCCCAGAGTAATGAGAAATGTGTGGAGCAGGAGATAACTGAAGAAGAAACATGAAGATGGAAAGAAAAAGAGATTTAATATGGTGCAATATTTATGCTAATGACAAAGCAAAACTACTCAATACAAAAAAGCAATACAAATTTGAACCTGACTGAAACTTTTTCCTTTGGCATCGAAAAGACACATACATCACTTTCTAACTCATCTTTTAAAAAAACACCTTTACCAAGGTCAGCGATCATAAGATTTTACTCAAGTCAAGATAAGGATTTAGTCTTAACAGCTGCATGGATTAATTATCCAGTTAAAATTAAAGAAAATACTGTAAAATTTGACAATGACTATTCAACATTAGTGACTTCAAAGAGAAAAACAAGTGTGCCACTTGTTAAAAGCTTAAAGAAAAATGGGTCTATATTATAACATCGAAATCTACAAAGAACGAATGTTATAATATTGAACCCTAAACACAGAAATCCACAAACATCGAACAGTCAGAATAGCGATTTTTTTCCCAGGGAAAAAAATCGCTATTCCGAGAAACATACACACAACACAAACACACACAAAAAACAGAAATCCGCACACATACACTTAAAACCTACACCTAAATCTAAACTAAACTTTACATACACTACTAGCTATCCACTTACCTTAACCCAACCCTAACCCTAATGTCCGTCACTATCGCACACTCACCTCACCCACGCCCTAACCCTAAATCACCTAACCCGCCCCCTAACCCTAATCTACACACAACCGCACACTTACCTGACCCGCTCTCTAAGCCTAACTCACCTAATCTTCCCCCTAACCCTAACCTACACACAATTGCACACTTACCTGACCCGCGCCCTAACACTAATGTCCACACAACCGCACACTTACCTGACCCACTCCCTAACCCTAACTCACCTAACCTACCCCCCCTAACCCTAACCTACACACAATCGCATTCTTACCTTAACCCGACCCATAACGTTCCAACATATCGAACACTGAAAACAGCGAAGCCACAGCAATGGCTCACCGAAAAATTCGGTGTCCTGCACCTTCGATGTTTTCAGCGTTCGACAAAACTGGTTCGATATTATAATATTCGAGCTTTATAAAATTCGATGTTATAATATAGACCCAAGAAAAACAATATTAATGCACAAATCATGTTTTCAGCAAAAATAAGGATTCACCTTTCAGAAGGAAAGAAGATTGTTTAACACCTTGGAAGATGCAATGAATTTATACAGAAAAATAAAATCATAGAAATAAAAGAAGAAATGGACTAGAATCTATTAACTTATTTGAAGAGAAATGCAATAAGAGATGGTTAATAAAAGACAAAAACAGTAAACAAACTGAAGAACAAATAAAAAGTCAATGTATTTCATGGTTATAAATCCTTATTAATTTAAAGAAGTGCTTAAATACTTTTAAACAAGTGTTGAATATTACTTTTTACAAGGTAAATCATTTATTTCATTCTTGTCCTACTTCAAATTGTTACTAGTTCCCTTTTTAATACGTTAGAGTTTGATTCTTTAGCTAGTCCCAGTCGGACTTTCCTGGTAAACAAATGGAAAATAAATAAATAAATATATGAAGTTAAAGCCACTTATTTTCATTTAAAGTTTAAAAGGTTAAACTATTCATTTTATTAAAAGTTAATCATTATTATGACGGTGGCACACTTTCTGATATCTTGGCACAGTTGAGTAATGTACTATTAAATATAATACAAGATGCAACAAATGACACTAAAGAAACATGTTAAGTTACATTCTGGGTTCTTAAAATGGTCCAGTAGTTTGCAACTAATTATTTTAACTAATAGTTAAAAACTCTCCCTGATTTTGGGCCTTTGACCCCCTCCCCCAATGAATTTTGGCTTGGACCAGAATTCTTAAACTAAGGAATTGAGAGGTAATCCCTGTGTCACAGCCTATTTGTTACAAAAAACTTCTATGACCAGTCTGCTGGTACAGAAGGTAGCTATCTATCCAACATGAGCACAAAAGAATTGTTTCCAGCAGTCAACACAGATTATAAAAAGACCAGCTAAAGTTAAAAAAGATCAGTTAAAGTGGGACTGCTAATTTATTTATTTTTACATTTGTTGACCGGGAGAGTCCAACTAAGCTCCAAGAAAACAATTTTTTACAAAACATAGTTTTAAGGACATACTTTTGACATACAATTTCCGTAGAAGAGACTTTGAAATACATATTAACTAACAGAATAGGATACATTCATTCTCTACAATATAATATTAAATTTTAGAAGATATTCCTAAATTTAGGATTCCTGTGACAGATTTACTATCAAGAGTAAAAGCAGAGAGACGTAGAATAAAGCTCTGAGAGAGCAGATGATGCTCGCTATAGTTGAGAAGGATAACAAATTAATTTACAAAATGTCTTCTCCTGGTTTTAGTTGCTTTGGAAAGCACAAAATTGCTGGGGTAGTTTTCCCTAACTCCTGGAGAGATGGGATGAGCAGTAGATTAACAGTCCTAAGTGGGTACAGTACTATGATTGGTTGGCTTAGCAGAGTTATTTAAGTTAGGTGAAGTGTTCTAATGAGACATTAGCCAGGGGGGATACAGGAGCACAGCTGATTATTCAAATAGTGAGTTTTAACAAGATTCTTGAACTGTGATGGGGATTTGTTGTCAGTTATGTGGGCAGGAAGGGAGCTCCAGGTTTTGCTATACAGTGGCTGTAGACAGACTTACCAGCTTCATTGTTATATTTGGTTACTTTGAGGAGGTTTTGTGTGCTAGACCTCAAGGGCCTGGCGGTTGTATAGGGTTGCAAAAGGTTTTGTAGGGTTGGGGTGTTTTCAGAGTTATGTATTATTTTGTGTGCTAGTGATAGTTGATTGAGTTGAAGTAGTAGTGGTAGTTCTAGCCAACTGAGTTTCTTTAGGCATTCACAGTGATGTGTTCTGATGGGAGAGGTTGTAGCAAATTTGGCTTTCTTATTATAACAACTATCAAGTTTGTTTAGGTTGGATTTGTGGAGATTTGTAAGCATGGAGGGAGGCATAAAGTAGGGTGGATAGTAGGTGAGTCCTCGCTACTGTAGTTTTGGAGTGGTCAGTGAGGAATTTTTTATTGCAATACAGTAGGCCAAGTTTTTTATGTACTTTTTTATGGTTATAGAAATATGTAGGTCAAATCTAAGGTGATTATCTATTTCAACCCCTAAGAGTTTGGTATGATTTGTGGGGGTGATTGTGGTCTTAAAGGAGGAGATGAAAAAAGAATCAGTGGGAGGTGGGCTCTGTGCGAGCTAAAGAATAATAGCTTTGTTTTACTTGGGTTCAGAATGAGCCTTTGGTTTGTAATCCAAGTTTCTGCTAGGGAAAAGCATTCTTGTGTTAGGGAGTGAAGGATGTCAATTGATTTGGCTGCACATATTATGGTGGTATCATCTGCATATTGCACTATTGAGGCTTTAGGTATACTGTTTGGGAGCTGATTGGTGAAGAGGGTAAAAAGAAGTGGCTCCAGGATGATGCCTTGGGGTACTCCTAGGGAGACTGGTAGGGAGGAGAGTTATTTTTGCCACATAACAGCTTGTTTCCTTCCCTCTAGGTAGTTTTTGAACCAGGGGATGGCAGGAGTGGTAAGGTTTAGAGTTGCTAGTGAAAGAAGGAGTTCACTGTGGTTAACCATATTGAATGCTTTGGACAAGTCAAGGAAGGTGGCAGCTACAAGGAGTCCATTGTTTCTGTGAGTATTGACAATGTTGATGAATTCTGTTAGTGCAGTGGTGGTGTTATGGAAGGGTCTAAAGGTATGTTGTTGTATTGCCATTAGATTATTTTCTAGGAGGTATTTCATTAGTTGCTTGTGTATTACCCTCTCTAAAATTTTAGATAAAGAGGGCAGTATGGCTATAGGGCGGTAGTTATTGAGTTCCAGGGAGGTTCCCCCTTTATGCAGAGGGACGATAGGTGATATTTTCCATACCTTGGGTACTATAGACTTGGAGATGAATCTATTAATTAGGATGGAGACAGAATATGATATGGCTTCTGCAGCCAGGTGGAGGTGTTCAGCGGGTAATTTATCTGTAGCTAGAGATGTTCATTTGAGCCTGTGGAGTAGTTTTTCAATTAATTTGGTTGGTTCTGGGTGGAAGCTGAACTTGTGGCAATTGTTGGTTGGGGTGGATTTGCAGGGGTGGGGATGTTGTCATAGGTCGGTTGTTTGCAAGGGTCTGGATGGTTTCTGTAAAGTATTTATTAAATTGAGTGGGGGTGTCTTCTTGGTTATCTATTTTTGGGGTTGGGGTAGTTGTTTTACCTGGTTGTAGAATAGAATTAATTGCTGCCCAAAATTTTTATGGGTTGTTCCTATGCTTATCCTGTAACTTTTGGTAGTAAGATGTTTTGTCTCTTTTGGTGAGTTTTTGGCTTTGTTATGTAGTTCAACATATATTTGTTTGTTCATTTGGGATTTACTGTTGAGGGAGTTGGAGCATTGTTTCTTTTTTTGTGGAGGGATTTTGTGTCCGGGGTTAACCAAGGGGCATATTTAGTTTTAATTCTTGTTGTTCTGGTGGGGGCTTGATGGTTAAGGGTTTTTAAGAAGGTAATATTGAAATATAGTACAGAGGTACGTTTTTTAGCGAGGTCCAGTTGCACATTTTTAGGTTGTTTATAAAGTTGGAGTGGTTAAAGTGTTTTTTGTTTCTAATTAGGTGCGTAGATATTTGGGTCAGTTGTGGTGATTTTGATTTGAGTAAGAATGTGGCTTGGTAGACACCCTGATAGTGATATCAGTGATGGGTGGGATACGAGTATCCAATCTAGAGTGGATTGGTGTTTGGTTCTCTTGTCTGTTCTTGTGGGGGAAGTGATAAGTTGGGTTAGGCCATGTAGGTTAATATGGGAGAGTGGGTTATGACTGGAACAGTTTTTCCAGTCAGTATTAAGGTCTCCTAATATTATGCTTTCCTGGAGGAGGGAGTTAGATATCCCTTCTAGGAGGTTTTCTGTAATGGGGATATTGTTGCCTGGAGGGTGTAGCATCCTATGATGTTGATGTGTTTACTATCATTAAGTTTTAGTTTTGTTAGAGTGAGTTCAACTTTATCAAGGTCTGGGGTTGTTATGTTTACTTTCTCAAGGATGAGGTGAGATTTATACACTATAACAACATCCCTTCCTTTTTTACCTATTCTATCACTACAGATTATATTGTAACCTGGTGGAGTGATTTCATTTTTGTGGTTGCCTGGTTAAAGCCAAGTCTCTTTTTAGTACGACTATCTCAGGTTGATAAAAGGAGAGTAGTGCATGAAGGTCATGGACTTTGTTTAGTATACTTCTGACATTTAAATTTAAGATGAGGAGCATGGATTTGTCTAGGTGGAGTACGGTATCATTCAGGTTGAGGGTTGGGATGCCTAGATTTTGTGGGCCTGGGTTTGGGTGTATATCACCGCAGCTAATGAGTCGGGGTCTGAGGTAAAAATAGAGTTTGAGTAGTTTTAGGGTCTTAAACTTCTTTATAGTTGTTTGGGACTGGTAGTGTGATGGCTGTAATCTATTTGCATATCATTGAATAAAGAAGGTTTGGTAGTGATATGGGATTAGTTGAATAAAAGGGTGTGTTGTAATAATGTTAGTGGAAGTAGTTTTTCTTGGTATGTGGATAAAATTAAGTTGTTTTTGTTGGTTGGTGATAGAAGTTCGCAGTGGGAGGGTGTATACACCTCGGAGCAATAGTAAGAGGTGTATGTATGTGGGTTTGGGTAGTTTGGGCATGGTTTGGTTGGGTTTGGTCATGAGTGAGAGATCTGCTTGGGATGAAGTGAGTGTGGTGAATGATGAGAGGTGTTGTTTGTGATTGTAAGGTAGTTAGATGGAAGACTGTGCTTTACAGGATGTGGAATAGTGGAAGAGAAGGAAATGGGTACAGGGGTGGGGCAGATTCAGTGATTGGTGGTTAGCATGAGGGGAGTGGCTAAGTTTAGTTGAAATGTAGTATTAGTGGGGGCGGGTGGGAATAGGGGGCAGGGAGAGGAGCGGAGTGAGCCCGAGCGCAGTGAGGGTGAGCACAGCAGGGCTAACACTAACTCCAATTATATCCCTGGGCTTACTTGTTTCTTTTCTTTGTACACCAAATGTATCTTTGATAGACAATACTTTCCAGGATGGTTGATTAGCTGACTTCCTGCATGACTGACCTCTAGTGGAGACCAGTTGGAACAGTCATGATGATTGCAAAGTTTGTGATGTACTATACATCTTCCTGCACATATTTCATACTATAATGCATGTTCATTAATGCAACAGATATAGACCATGAAACCTTGGACCATTTCAAAAAAGATGCAACTGACAAAGTGAGAAAGTATAAAGAACAAAACCTACAGATTTTTGAAAGGTATAAAAAAGAAATATGGACATGGGAAAGAGAGATCTGATATGGTGCAATATTTATGCAAAGGAGAAATCCAGACTAATTAATACAAAAAAGCAGCTCCAAAGATATTTGGAGAGAAATACAGGTAAAGGCACTCAGATATAAAAAATTTCACAATACAAAAAAAATAAGATCACAAAGAGAGAATGTAGAACAGATTGTTAAAGTAGAAGATAAACAGAGGCTGAAGTTATGGAATACCTACAAAGTGAAGGATTTAGCATAGAAAGTCTAACACAGGTTATGTTACAGTATAATGGAACAATGAGTCCCCAGAGTAATGAGAAATGTGTGGAGCAGGAGATAACTGAAGAAGAAATATGAAGATGGAAAGAAAAAGAGATTTAATATGGTGCAATATTTATGCTAAGGACAAAGCAAAACTACTCAATACAAAAAAGCAATACAAATTTGAACCTGACTGAAACTTTTTCCTTTGGCATCGAAAGGACACATATATCACTTTCTAACTCATCTTTTAAAAAAACACCTTTACCAAGGTCAGCGATCATAAGATTTTACTCAAGTCAAGATAAGGATTTAGTCTTAACAGCTGCATGGATTAATTATCCAGTTAAAATTAAAGAAAATACTGTAAAATTTGACAATGACTATTCAACATTAGTGATTTCAAAGAGAAAAACATGTGTGCCACTTGTTAAAAGCTTAAAGAAAAATGGGTCTATATTATAACATCGAAATCTACAAAGAACGAATGTTATAATATTGAACCCTAAACACAGAAATCCACAAACATCGAACAGTCAGAATAGCAATTTTTTTCCCAGGGAAAAAAATCGCTATTCCGAGAACCATACACACAACACAAACACACACAAAAAACAGAAATCCACACACATACACTTAAAACCTACACCTAAATCTAAACTAAACTTTACATACACTACTAGCTATCCACTTACCTTAACCCAACCCTAACCCTAATGTCAGTCACTATCGCACACTCACCTCACCCACGCCCTAACCCTAACTCACCTAACACGCCCCCTAACCCTAACCTACACACAACCGCACACTTACCTGACCCGCTCTCTAACCCTAACTCACCTAATCTTCCCCCTAACCCTAACCTACACACAACTGCACACTTACCTGACCCGCGCCCTAACACTAATGTCCACACAACCGCACACTTACCTGACCCACTCCCTAACCCTAACTCACCTAACCCGCCCCGCCTAACCCTAACCTACACACAATCGCATTCTTACCTGAACCCGACCCATAACATTCCAACATATCGAACACTGAAAATAGGGAAGCCACAGCAATGGCTCACCGAAAAATTCGGTGTCCTGCACCTTCGATGTTTTCAGCGTTCGACAAAACTGGTTCGATATTATAATATTCGAGCTTTATAAAATTCGATTTTATAATATAGACCCAAGAAAAACAATATTAATGCACAAATCATGTTTCCATCAAAAATAAGGATTCACCTTTCAGAAGGAAAGAAGATTGTTTAACACCTTGGAAAATGCAATGAATTTATACAGAAAAATAAAATCATAGAAAAAAAAGAAGAAATGGACTAGAATCTAATAACTTTTTTGAATAGAAATGCAACAAGAGATGGTTAATAAAAGACAAAAACAGTAAACAAACTGAAGAACAAATAAAAAGTCAATGTATTTCATGGTTATAAATCCTTATTAATTTAAAGAAGTGCTTAAATACTTATAAACAAGTGTTGAATATTACTTTTTACAAGGTAAATCATTTATTTCATTCTTGTCCTACTTCAAATTGTTACTAGTTCCCTTTTTAATATGTTAGAGTTTGATTCTTTAGCTAGTCCCAGTCGGACTTTCCTGGTAAAGAAATGAAAAATAAATAAATAAATATATGAAGTTAAAGCCACTTATTTTCATTTAAAGTGTAAAAGGTTAAACTATTCATTTTATTAAAAGTTAATCATTATTATGACGGTGGCACACTTTCTGATATCTTGGCACAGTTGAGTAATGTACTATTAAATATAATACAAGATGCAACAAATGACACTAAAGAAACATGTTAAGTTACATTCTGGGTTCTTAAAATGGTCCAGTAGTTTGCAACTAATTATTTTAACTAATAGTTAAAAACTCTCCCTGATTTTGGGCCTTTGACCCCCTCCCCCAATGAATTTTGGCTTGGACCAGAATTCTTAAACTAAGGAATTGAGAGGTAATCCCTGTGTCACAGCCTATTTGTTACAAAAAACTTCTATGACCCGTCTGCTGGTACAGAAGGTAGCTATCTATCCAACATGAGCACAAAAGAATTGTTTCCAGCAGTCAACACAGATTATAAAAAGACCAGCTAAAGTTAAAAAAGATCAGTTAAAGTGGGACTGCTAATTTATTTATTTTTACATTTGTTGACCGGGAGAGTCCAACTAAGCTCCAAGAAAACAATTTTTTACAAAACATAGTTTTAAGGACATACTTTTGACATACAATTTCCATAGAAGAGACTTTGAAATACATATTAACTAACAGAATAGGATACATTCATTCTCTACAATATAATATTAAATTTTAGAAGATATTCCTAAATTTAGGATTCCTGTGACAGATTTACTATCAGAGTAAAAGCAGAGAGACGTAGAATAAAGCTCTGAGAGAGCAGATGATGCTCGCTATAGTTGAGAAGGATAACAAATTAATTTACAAAATGTCTTCTCCTGGTTTTAGTTGCTTTGGAAAGCACAAAATTGCTGGGGTAGTTTTGCCTAACTCCTGGAGAGATGGAATGAGCAGTAGATAACAGTCCTAAGTGGGTACAGTACTATGATTGGTTGGCTTAGCAGAGTTATTTAAGTTAGGTGAAGTGCTCTAATGAGACATTAGCCAGGGGGGGATACAGGAGCACAGCTGATTATTCAAATAGTGAGTTTAAATAAGATTCTTGAACTGTGATGGGGATTTGTTGTCAGTTATGTGGGCAGGAAGGGAGCTCCAGGTTTTTGCTATACAGTGGCTGTAGACAGACTTACCAGCTTCATTGTTATATTTGGTTACTTTGAGGAGGTTTTGTGTGCTAGACCTCAAGGGCCTGGTGGTTGTATAGGGTTGCAAAAGGTTTTGTAGGGTTGGGGTGTTTTCAGAGTTATGTATTATTTTGTGTGCTAGTGATAGTTGATTGAGTTGAAGTAGTAGTGGTAGTTCTAGCCAACTGAGTTTCTTTAGGCATTCACAGTGATGTGTTCTGATGGGAGAGGTTGTAGCAAATTTGGCTTTCTTATTATAACAACTATCAAGTTTGTTTAGGTTGGATTTGTGGAGATTTGTACGCATGGAGGGGTGCATTAAAGTAGGGTGGATAGTAGGTGAGTCCTCGCTACTGTAGTTTTGGAGTGGTCATTGAGGAATTTTTTATTGCGATACAGTAGGCCAAGTTTTTTATGTACTTTTTTATGGTTATAGAAATATGTAGGTCAAATCTAAGGTGATTATCTATTTCAACCCCTAAGAGTTTGGTATGATTTGTGGGGGTGATTGTGGTCTTAAAGGAGGAGATGAAAAAAGAATCAGTGGGAGGTGGGCTCTGTGCGAGCTAAAGAATAATAGCTTTGTTTTACTTGGGTTCAGAATGAGCCTTTGGTTTGTAATCCAAGTTTCTGCTAGGGAAAAGCATTCTTGTGTTAGGGAGTGAAGGATGTCAATTGATTTGGCTGCACATATTATGGTGGTATCATCTGCATATTGCACTATTGAGGCTTTAGGTATACTGTTTGGGAGCTGATTGGTGAAGAGGGTAAAAAGAAGTGGCTCCAGGATGATGCCTTGGGGTACTCCTAGGGAGACTGGTAGGGAGGAGGAGAGTTATTTTTGCCACATAACAGCTTGTTTCCTTCCCTCTAGGTAGTTTTTGAACCAGGGGATGGCAGGAGTGGTAAGGTTTAGAGTTGCTAGTGAAAGAAGGAGTTCACTGTGGTTAACCATATTGAATGCTTTGGACAAGTCAAGGAGGGTGGCAGCTACAAGGAGTCCATTGTTTCTGTGAGTATTGACAATGTTGGTGAATTCTGTTAGTGCAGTGGTGGTGCTTTGGAAGGGTTTAAAGGTATGTTGTTGTATTGCCATTAGATTATTTTCTAGGAGGTATTTCATTAGTTGCTTGTGTATTACCCTCTCTAAAATGTTAGATAAAGAGGGCAGTATGGCTATAGGGCGGTAGTTATTGAGTTCCAGGGAGGTTCCCCCTTTATGCAGAGGGACGATAGGTGATATTTTCCATACCTTGGGTACTATAGACTTGGAGATGAATCTATTAATTAGGATGGAGACAGAATATGATATGGCTTCTGCAGCCAGGTGGAGGTGTTCAGCGGGTAATTTATCTGCA
The DNA here is from genome assembly GCF_019279795.1 of Protopterus annectens. Classification (NCBI taxonomy): domain Eukaryota; kingdom Metazoa; phylum Chordata; order Ceratodontiformes; family Protopteridae; genus Protopterus; species Protopterus annectens. The sequence continues at coordinate 911,402,117 of NC_056737.1, forward strand.
GCTAGAGATGTTCATTTGAGCTTGTGGAGTAGTTTTTCAATTAATTTGGTTGGTTCTGGGTGGAAGCTGAACTTGTGGCAATTGTTGGTTGGGGGTGGATTTGCAGGGGTGGGGATGTTGTCATAGGTCGGTTGTTTGCAAGGGTCTGGATGGTTTCTGTAAAGTATTTATTAAATTGAGTGGGGGTGTCTTCTTGGTTATCTATTTTTGGGGTTGGGGTAGTTGTTTTACCTGGTTGTAGAATAGAATTAATTGCTGCCCAAAATTTTTATGGGTTGTTCCTATGCTTATCCTGTAACTTTTGGTAGTAAGATGTTTTGTCTCTTTTGGTGAGTTTTTGGCTTTGTTATGTAGTTCAACATATATTTGTTTGTTCATTTGGGATTTACTGTTGAGGGAGTTGGAGCATTGTTTCTTTTTTTGTGGAGGGATTTTGTGTCCGGGGTTAACTAAGGGGCATATTTAGTTTTAATTCTTGTTGTTCTGGAGGGGGCTTGATGGTTAAGGGTTTTTAAGAAGGTAATATTGAAATATAGTACAGAGGTATGTTTTTTAGCGGGGTCCAGTTGCACATTTTTAGGTTGTTTATAAAGTTGGAGTGGTTAAATTGTTTTTTGTTTCTAATTAGGTGCGTAGATATTTGGGTCAGTTGTGGTGATTTTGATTTGAGTAAGAATGTGGCTTGGTAGACACCCTGATAGGGATATCAGTGATGGGTGGGATACGAGTATCCAATCTAGACTGGATTGGTGTTTGGTTCTCTTGTCTGTTCTTGTGGGGGAAGTGATAAGTTGGGTTAGGCCATGTAGGTTAATATGGGAGAGTGGGTTATGACTGGAACAGTTTTTCCAGTCAGTATTAAGGTCTCCTAATATTATGCTTTCCTGGAGGAGGGAGTTAGATATCCCTTCTAGGAGGTTTTCTGTAATGGGGATATTGTTGCCTGGAGGGTGTAGCATCCTATGATGTTGATGTGTTTACTATCATTAAGTTTTAGTTTTGTTAGAGTGAGTTCAACTTTATCAAGGTCTGGGGTTGTTATGTTTACTTTCTCAAGGATGAGGTGAGATTTATACACTATAACAACATCCCTTCCTTTTTTACCTATTCTATCACTACAGATTATATTGTAGCCTGGTGGAGTGATTTCATTTTTGTGGTTGCCTGGTTAAAGCCAAGTCTCTTTTTAGTACAACTATCTCAGGTTGATAAAAGGAGAGTAGTGCATGAAGGCCATGGACTTTGTTTAGTATACTTCTGACATTTAAATTTAAGATGAGGAGCATGGATTTGTCTAGGTGGAGTACGGTATCATTCAGGTTGAGGGTTGGGATGCCTAGATTTTGTGGGCCTGGGTTTGGGTGTATATCACCTCAGCTAATGAGTCGGGGTCTGAGGTAAAAATAGAGTTTGAGTAGTTTTAGGGTCTTAAAGTTCTTTATAGTTGTTTGGGACTGGTAGTGTGATGGCTGTAATCTATGTGCATATCACTGAATAAAGAAGGTTTGGTAGTGATATGGGATTAGTTGAGTAAAAGGGTGTGTTGCAATAATGTTAGTGGAAGTAGTTTTTCTTGGTATGTGGATAAAATTAAGTTGTTTTTGTTGGTTGGTGATAGAAGTTCGCAGTGGCAGGGTGTATACACCTAGGAGCAATAGTAAGAGGTGTATGTATGTGGGTTTGGGTAGTTTGGGCATGGTTTGGTTTGGTCATGAGTGAGAGATCTGCTTGGGATGAAGTGAGTGTGGTGAATGATGAGAGGTGTTGTTTGTGATTGTAAGGTAGTTAGATGGAAGACTGTGCTTTACAGGATGTGGAATAGTGGAAGAGAAGGAAATGGGTACAGGGGTGGGGCAGATTCAGTGATTGGTGGTTAGCATGAGGGGAGTGGCTAAGTTTAGTTGAATTGTAGTATTAGTGGGGGCGGGTGGGAATAGGGGGCAGGGAGAGGAGCGGAGTGAGCCCGAGTGCAGTGAGGGTGAGCACAGCAGGGCTAACACTAACTCCAATTATATCCCTGGGCTTACTTGTTTCTTTTCTTTGCACACCAAATGTATCTTTGATAGACAATACTTTCCAGGATGGTTGATTAGCTGACTTCCTGCATGACTGACCTCTAGTGGAGACCAGTTGGAACAGTCATGATGATTGCAAGGTTTGTGATGTACTATACATCTTCCTGCACATATTTCATACTATAATGCATGTTCATTAATGCAACAGATATAGACCATGAAACCTTGGACCATTTCAAAAAAGATGAAACTGACAAAGTGAGAAAGTATAAAGAACAAAACCTACAGATTTTTGAAAGGTATAAAAAAGAAATATGGACATGGGAAAGAGAGATCTGATATGGTGCAATATTTATGCAAAGGAGAAATCCAGACTAATTAATACAAAAAAGCAGCTCCAAAGATATTTGGAGAGAAATACAGGTAAAGGCACTCAGATATAAAAAATTTCACAATACAAAAAAAAAATCAGATCACAAAGAGAGAATGTAGAACAGATTGCTAAAGTAGAAGATAAACAGAGGCTGAAGTTATGGAATACCTACAAAGTGAAGGATTTAGCATAGAAAGTCTAACACAGGTTATGTTACAGTATGATGGAACAATGAGTCCCCAGAGTAATGAGAAATGTGTGGAGCAGGAGATAACTGAAGAAGAAATATGAAGATGGAAAGAAAAAGAGATTTAATATGGTGCAATATTTATGCTAAGGACAAAGCAAAACTACTCAATACAAAAAAGCAATACAAATTTGAACCTGATTGAAACTTTTTCCTTTGGCATCGAAAGTACACATACATCACTTTCTAACTCATCTTTTAAAAAACACCTTCACCAAGGTCAGCGATCATAAAATTTTACTCAAGTCAAGATAAGGATTTAGTCTTAACAGCTGCATGGACTAATTATCCAGATAAAATTACAGAAAATACTGTAAAATTTGACAACGACTATTCAACATTAGTGATTTCAAAGAGAAAAACATGTGTGCCACTTGTTAAAAGCTTAAAGAAAAATGGGTCTATATTATAACATTGAAATCTACAAAGAACGAATGTTATAATATTGAACCCTAAACACTGAAATCTGCAAACATCGAACAGTTAGTATAGAGATATTTTTTTTCCCAGGGAAAAAAATCGCTATTCCAAGAACCATACACACAACACAAAATCACACAAAAAACAGACATCCACACACATACACTTAAAATCCCACACCTAAATCTAAACTAAACTTTATATACACTACTAGCTATCCACTTACCTTAACCCAACCCTAACCCTAAGGTCCATCACTATCGCACACTCACCTCACCCGCGCCCTAACCCTAACTCACCTAACCCGCCCCTAACCCTAACCTACACACAACCGCACACTTACCTGACCCGCTCCCTAACCCTAACTCACCTAATTTGCCCCCTAACCCTAACATACACCCAATCGCACACTTACCTGACCCGTGCCCTAACACTAACATCCACACAACCGCACACTTACCTGACCCACTCCCTAACCCTAACTCACCTAACCCGCCCCCTAACCCTAACCTACACACAATCGCACACTTACCTGAACCCGACCTGTAACGTTCCAACATATCGAACACTGAAAACAGCAAAGCCACAGCAATGGCCCACCGAAAAATTTGGTGTCCTTTACCTTCGCTGTTTTCAGCGTTCGACAAAACTGGTTCGATATTATAACATTCGAACTTTATAAAATTCGATGTTATAATATAGACCCACGAAAAACAACATTAATGCACAAATCATGTTTCCAGCAAAAATAAGGATTCGCCTTTCAGAAGGAAAGAATATTGTTTAACACCTTGGAAGATTTTTTCTGATCTGATCTGATCTGTTCCATATCTGTGGTTTGTAAATGTTGCAATGCTTGATATTGATATTTATAGGTAGTAATAGCGCCCTCAGCCTCACAGCTGCAGGTTTGATTCTTGGCTGGGTTCCCTTCTTTGTTTGTCTGTATCTTCTTTCTTCCTGTGTTGTGGGTTTGCTTTTTTGCCCCCTCCCATATTACAAAGACATGTCCATTACAAAGATGTGTCTGCAGTTTAATCCCCGCGTCTCTGCTGAAAATTGTTTTTGTTCTGTCTGCAGTAAATTTGACAGGCATTTGGTCACTAGACTTCATCATAAAAAAATCATAAATAAAAAAAGAGCCGCTCTAAGTGTCTGTCAACTGTCAACAATTTATTTTTTTAGTACTGTTTATATGTGCCCCCAATATATTTTGGCCTTGTTCAGATTTACTGCATATTAACAGGTTGAGGTACATGCAAATAAATTATTTTATAGATTAATAGGAATAGCCAGCCTCCAACTGTCCCCAATTTTTGGCTCAAAATGTTGCTCTTCCCGAGTTTCAGAGACCTTCAGAAAATTCATATACCAATATTCTTATTATTCTATCTTCTATTTAAAAATATGAGCAATATTTAAAAAATTGTCTCTGCCTTTGCCTTGTGTACTTGTGTGTGGCTTTGTGCTTTTTTGCCTCTTTTCTGTGTTTTGAAATACAACCAAATAATCAGGCAGGGGCCCAGTCATCCAGAGAGAGATTTCATTGTGACATGCTTGTTGCCCCACCTCCCCATGTAGTGACTCTGGATGTGTCCAAGCAAGTATCTACCTTTGGAGACACACTGCATAAATACTACAGTGGCTTTTCATCTGTCCTTGATTTGAATTTGTGGTCTGGTCTCTGTCTTATTTGTACTTCGTTGATTTTGCGCTATTTACTCAGTGCCTGTGCTCTGTGTTTAAAGTAGCAAATGCTTTAATGACTATAAGATACTTGACTAGATAATGTATAGGATGGGTATTAAAGGACAGGATCCATTATTAAAAAAGCTCATTACACTTGTTGAGACTTCCAGTCATCTCTACAGGGAAGATGCAATGAATTTATACAGAAAAATAAAATCATAGAAAAAAAAGAAGAAATGGACTAGAATCTATTAACTTATTTGAAGAGAAATGCAACAAGAGATGGTTGGTTAATAAAAGACAAAAACAGTAAGTAAACAAACTGAAGAACAAATAAAAAGTCAATGTATTTCATGGTTATAAATCCTTATTAATTTAAAGAAGTGCTTAAATACTTATAAACTAGTGTTGAATATTACTTTTTACAAGGTAAATCATTTATTTCATTCTTGTCCTACTTCAAATTGTTACTAGTTCCCTTTTTAATACGTTAGAGTTTGATTCTTTAGCTAGTCCCAGTCGAACTTTCCTGGTAAACAAATGGAAAATAAATAAATAAATAAATACATGAAGTTAAAGCCACTTATTTTCATTTAAAGTTTAAAAGGTTAAACTATTCATTGTATTAAAAGTTAATCATTATTATGACGGTGGCACACTTTCTGATATCCTGGCACAGTTGAGTAATGTACTACTAAATATAATACAAGATGCAACAAATGACACTAAAGAAATATGTTAAGTTACATTCTGGGTTCTTAAAATGGTCCAGTAGTTTGCAACTGTTAGAATACTTGACATGCAATAGCAGTCAGGAAAGACATGGGGCCGGATTCACGAAACCTCCGTGTAAGATTTAATATGTCTTACTCAGAGGCTGCAGTTGAACGGTATGACGTCAGCATGCCATGCATATTCATGAGGGCATGCTGAATCATACCCTAGGCTAACACGGTCCATGTAGGAAAGTAGGGGGAGTGTCCAACTGCCGAGTACTGCAAAGGGACACGCCCCCCACAAGAGTCAGAGGCCTGAAAGTAAACACCCACAAGCGAGTCCTTAGAAATGTCAAGGAACACAACACCACACATCCCCACAGACTAAACCCTACTGAAAATGTGTAAAACATAAAAATAGCAGTTTCATTTTTTTTTTATAATTTCAAAAATGTTTGCCCACATTTGCGCTCGTTTGCGCGGGTATGCCCTTCGCTCAGCCACAGTTAGCAGACATTGAAAAGCATATAAGATCTACATATGCAAATTAAGCCAAGTAGCAATAGCGTAGCGGTAGAGACGTTGGCTAAAGAGGAGGTAGTCACGGTTCGAGCCCCCACAACATTATTCACCATTTTTATTTAGATAAGTATGAAACAATCCCCTGACATATATATATATATATATATATATATATATATATATATATATATATATATATATATATATAAAACTATAATTTAAGTAAAATGTAATGAAATGGGCCATGTATTTGTGAAGAAATCTGACAGAATAATTTATAAAAAAGGATTATAATTGCCCATAGCTGAGCAACGCTTTAGCAAGCTGCATATGAGTGCCCGTAGCTGAGCAGCACTTTAACAAGCTTAATATGAGTGCCCAGAGGTGAGCAGCGCTTTAACAAGCTTAATATGAGTGCCCGTAGCTCAGCAGCACTTCACCCAGTGTAACATGAGTGCTCATAGCTAAATAACGCATTACCCAGCGTAAGCCATTTGGGCAGAGCTTCACAGCGTGCCAACCAGCTTACTAGCAGGCAACATTGGGCAAGCTGTATCAAAGCCGCCTTTACACAGACACACCTCCTAGCCTGTCTAGACAGTAGTAAAATAAAAAGCAATGCCAAGGGTCGAACCCAGGATACTGAGCACCATAGTCAAAGTACTGAACCACTAAGCCATGACAGTTGTACTGAGGAATACAGCATTAGCATATATATAGGAATGAATGAAAATAGAACCATGACAAAGCAGGTTTGCTTTAAGCTGATAAATATCAAAAATGGCCAATCACAGATAAGTGCGGGAAAACCGGCATATATAAGCCCCATAGGCGGGAATACACACCATAACTGATTGTGGTACCCATTTACAGTCAGGATGGTAGGTGCAGGAGAGGGAAATCGCTTTAGAGCACAAAGGAGGGGTGTTGAGGAGTCAAAATATATGGTTTGGCTCCTAATCCATTATCATGAAGCACAACTCATGCAGGGCCAGGTTCAATGGGGAGCATACAAGGCAGAGGCGTGGAACCGGTTGGCACATGATCTCACCAGTGCCACAGGCATTCCGAGGACTGGTGAACAGGTCCGTTACCACCATGCAGACCTGAAGCGACATAAGGAGGACCAACTGAACCGTTGGATCCAGGAGGCCCGCCAAATGCCCAATGCTCCACTACTGAGTAAGTATCCATGTAATTACATATGTAAGAAATGCTATCCTAACCTATAGTATGAAGAGGTATGTTCCAATATTCCTTCATTTATATTACAGCTGCAGGTGTTCGTTCCGTGAATCGGTGAGCCTATGGTGATAGGCTGCTGAGGTTGCACCACCAGGCAGGTTAGTAATTATTTAGCTGGTATTGTTATAGAATATAAGTGAGACAGATTGGAAAAGAGTTCAGTGTTGTAACCCAGTAATAAAGGTGAAATAACCTAGAATAAAGATTCTTCTAGTATTGTAAGATTAGATAAGTGATGCATCCTGGAAAAGAGTGTATTGCAATCCAGTAATAAAGACTAAACAAGTCTCAAATAGAGTTTCCACCTGTATTGTAATATCAGATAACTGCTTCAGCCTGAAAATGTGTGGCAATCAATCAACAAAGGATAGACAAGTGTCGAATACATCCTTGTAAATTCTGCCATATGAAATAAGTGAGTCAGCTGGAAAGGATTGTTGTAACCCAGTAATAAATGTTAATAAAGCCTAGAATTAAGTACCATTCTGAAATGTAAATATAAAATAAGTGAGAGAGTGTGAGAAAGACAGTTTGAAGCTACCAAGAAAGATGTAATAAGTCTGGATTAAAGGTATACTGCAGTCACTACATAATGAAATGAATGAGACAGCCACAACCAAAGAGTGTAATGTCTTAAATAAAGTGCAGAACCTGGACTGTGTCTGTCCCACAATTTGGATATGTTGCTGTACCCTTGCATTATGGAGATAGTATGGTTGCATGAAATGCTGAACATCCACAGTTGTCTAGACCCATATAAATCAAATGTAGCGGGATTCTGTACCTGAACACAACCAGATATGAACATATATGAATAAAAATGGAATGTATATTAATGTAGCAGTAACATCCCCATCGCCAACATTCCTAAGGTTACATACAGGAAACTGTACTAATATATGTAGGGGATATATATATGCATCTACTAGGAATGTACAGTATATGTATAGGTAGTGTAAGTTGTTAATGTAATATTTCTCCACCCTACCCTATTTTCACAAATTATGCCATTCCACACCAAACTGGGTATGTGTATTCACAATTAATTCCCATGGACATTTGTCCTGTTGGTTCATACATATCTGCATGTACATTGATGCATGTGCCCTGTTCACATATCCAAACCTGATGGCCTGTTGCCACCAATCAACCCTGCATGCTGTTGGAATGTGCACTGTTGTTCTAAATATGCATGTGTTATGCTTGCTGCTCAATGGTCGGAATTCATGGGTGTTTGGTTAATGGGAATACTGATGCATGCTGTTACAACTAATTTTGAATGGTGTTTGTTACTAACCCAAAATGCCATAAAATACTGCTAAACATAGGACAACAGGGAAGGTGGGTTCCAGCAGACCCACCCCTCCCACCTCAGCTGGCGAGTGCACCTGGCACCAGTGCCCAGGCCGGGACCTCCTCCTCCAGTGGCCCTGTGCCACCTTCAGGTGGAAGCACTGCAGGGGATGGGGCTCGTCCCCCATCTGCAAGTGTGGCCGGAGGAGAGCCTCCACTCATCCTCCATAGGGTCCGGTCTGTGGTGCGTAGTGAGATCAGGCGTTCTGTGACTGATCCCCTATGCCAGCTCGAGGCGAGAGTGGCGCAACTCATGGGTGTGCCTGCCCATCCTATCCAGCCCCCAGCACAGCCCCGGCCTGGGCTGGAAGGCGCAGTGGTAACTGCCCATGGGTGGGGATCTCAGTTCCACTGTTGCCATCTGTGGGCTCATGGGCTCGCGATATCCAAACATCCATCCCCGTCAATTGTGTTTACCCCCACATGTGTCATATTCTGCCCCTGTATGCATCTTGCTCATCTTGTCTGTTAACCTCCCCAACCTACCTCCCCAAATATACCTACTTCCTGTACCTCACATTCCACTCTCACCTGAAAAAATAAAAATAAAAAAGGGCACTCTGTTCCCACAAAAAAATTATGTCCCATACATAGCTGCCCAATTCGCACACATGTCCACAGGACATGTAAACTGATAATTCTAATTGGCAGTACAACATATTTTGTTGTCCTCATACCTCTCTCAGGGGTGGAAGGTTTCAAATTTCACACCAAATTTCAAACATATGCACAGCTGCTGCTGATAAAGAAATGGGCAGCTATGGACATTCCCTACATCCTTCCTGCACATCCCTTGTTATCCTACTGTCCTACCCTCTTTGTGCCCCCTTTTTCACCACTTTCCTATTTCCCCATTTCCTTTTCTTTAAAAGAAAATAGCGTGGGTGTTAGCGGGAGTAAGCACTTTTAAGCAGTAGTCAGCGGGTGTGCGCTTGTGTGCACTTAGCTAAGTGTAGATAAGCGTAGCTAAGTGTCATGCAAACTCATGCAAACCCACTTACAACTGCTTAAAAGTGCCTTAGTCACTCTGTATGACAAGGCCTGTAGTCTGCTCATCAGCAAAATAAAATACCCCTGCCAGTCTCGAACCCCAGACCTTGGAACACTAGTCTGCATGAATTACCACTGAGCCACAGCAGATATACAAGAACTTGATGCAGAAAGAAATATATCATGAAATACAAGGAGTGAACATAAAGGGAAAATAGGAAGGCCATTACACAAAGCTTGTTCTGTGTATCTTTACTGGCAATTCTTGTGGAATTGCATTACATTAGTGTGAGAAGAGAAACAGACATGCTAGTAGGTAATAATGTTACAGTAGCACCTTACAAACCCCACACAGTATCAGAGCAGGATAAACACTGCCATATTTGAATAGGTAAGAGGCCAAACCTCCCAACTGTGACTGATTTACAGGGATGTCCCTGATTTGCAAACAACTGTTACCTGTGCCCCACTGACTCCCTGTGAAATGTACTAACAGTAGGCAGAAAGGTGGGGAATCCCATGTAATGGTAACTGTCAATAAGTTAAAGTAGACACTACTTGCATGTCAGAAATGGTGTAGTAATACATATGCTCAAAACATTCCACAGTCACAACTGCAGAATATCTGAAATATATGACGGGTGTATCCCACTGATATGTACCTTTCCCTGAGGCTGGTCAAATATATACCTGAGAGTATCTGAGGCCTGCAAGTGTCAGAAACACACAGGCATATCAGCCTGTCTGCTGTTACACACTCTGCGAATAGCTGTAGAATTGCTTCCACAAGCATGTCCTGTTGGTTCATACATATCTGCATGTACGTTGATGTAGGAGTACAACACAGAAATATCAAAGGATGTAGCCATCTAACATAGTAATGACAGTATAGCAGTTCACAAGCACTGCATGTGCCTGATATTCATAATTGTTAGTACAATATACTTAGTTGTCCTCACCCCTCTCTCAGGGGTGGAAGGTTTCAAATGTCACAGCAAATGTCAAATATATGTACAGCTATTGCAGGTATAGAAATGTGCAGCTATGGACCTTCCCTACACCCAGCCTGCACATCCCTAGCTGGTGTCCCCACTGACTTCCTGCTTCCTGCTTACAACTGTTTAAAAGTGCCTTATTCACTCTGTATGACAAGGCCCTAGTACTGCTCAGCAGCAAAATAAAATACCCCTGTAAGTGTCAAACCCCAGACCTTGGGCTCACCAGACTGCATGAAGTGCCACCAAGCCACAACAAACATATAAGAACTTAGTGCTGAAAGAAATATATCATGCATTACAAGTAGTGAATGTAAATGGAAAATAGGAAAGCCATAGCAACACATTCCAGTAAAGACAAATATCAGGCATTCAAGGAGTGAATGTAAAGTAAAAATACAAAAGCCATCGCAACACATTGCAAGAACTACTGTTGTATGCCAGTTAATCCTCAAATCCCACAGGTAAGTACATACTCCCATGTAAACAGTGTTAGCATTAGCAGGTGTGAGTTAACATATACACTGAGAAGAGTGAACTGGAAGAAGCAACAGTCAGGTTTCAGTACAACATGCATTTCAGTGGCTACAACACAGTGTTAGATATGAGAGATATACCAACCTTCTGACTCACAGAACAGTGTCCACAGCAGACCAGCATGGTCCCCACCTTGCAAAACTGAAAGGCCTACACCTACCTAACCTATCATTTTATAGCAGTGTCCTGAAATCACAGTGAGAACTGCAATTACCACACAGCAGGCTGCATGCAATTACTAAATGCTGGCCACCAATTGGTGCAGAGGCCATTACATGCACATGTGCAGATACCTACAAAAGCAGCCTGTACTGCCAGTCCACACATGCAATAATATCATTGCAGCAACTGGAGAGAGAGAGATAGAGACAGAGACCAAAAAAAAATAAATAAATAAAAAGCAAGCCAGCCAGCAAGCAAGCCAGCAAGCCAGCAAGCCAGCAGAAAAAAGCTGTCAGAGACAAAGGTAATGTAAACTACATAATCTAATAATCTACATACTGTTAAACCTCCATATGTGTTAGCAGTCTGTATCTATATGTATATGCAGATGTGCATAGGGCAAAGGACATACTGCAACTGTTAGTGAAGGCTGGACATACATATGTAGTTGAAGGTTGCTATGTGCACATATCAATGTAAGTTGTAGTGTGTGGCATTGAAAACAGCATGCAGTGCAAATATATGTCATGTGATGGTAAACTTCTGTGGGACTGAGCCAGTGAGGCCTGCTACAGCTATACGGCCTGAGGACAGCATAATGCATTATGCACAACACTGTGCAATATCATTACAGAATGGTATGTCTCACAACTGTTTCAGAAGTGATATTCCCACCATGAAAGGTGGGCAGTCTATGTGCCTACATGTGCATATATATGTACAGCAATGGATGTTTAGAAGTGTCTGTGTGTGTGTATATATATATATATATATATATATATATATATATATATATATATATATATATATATATATATGTAGATAGATAGATATATATAAAGAGAGAGTGAGAGAGGGGGACAAGGGGGCAGATGTACTGCAACAGGTGCCTGGTGACCAAGGCATGGACTGAACACCATTGCTGATACTGCAGTACCATACCACATTCCAAAACATGTTACCCACTAACTACCACATAGGTGGTTGCCTGCCTACCACTGGAGGTGTCAGAAGGGAACATGGGACACAGGTGTACAATAGCCTCCCCTTTGATGTTTACAGTGGCACACTAGTCTTGTAATCCCTGTACATGGTATGTGTCATCACAAAAGATGTGTCAGCTAAAGAAATGTAAGTCGGTGTACCCCTCTACACCTCACAGTGTCCTATGCAGTATGTACCTCCCATGAGAACTACAGCAAGTGGAAAGGCCACAGACATACCTAACAAAGACTGATTATGCCCTCAAACACATTCCCTATGCAGACTGACTCTCAAAACCACAGCTAGAGTGACTTGCATACTTCCTACACAGAGGTTACCACTGCTGGACATACACAGTTATGTCACATCCATACCAGTTGGCCAACCACCATGGCAACACCTCACAATCCGTCCAGCCTACATGACCTAGGGCCCTAATCCTTGTCACCGCACTAAACAGCACATGCTAAAGGTACAGGTTTCTATACAAAAATATGCCATACCCTGGAGTAAACCACCCAGCATTAACAAACAAGGCTCCTTATTAGTAGATGTCATACATACCCGTGATGAATGTTATGGAGATAGGTAATATGCCCTGTGAGTCACCTCTGTGTAACCGTTTCACAGGAGCAAGTAAAATCACATTACATGTGTCCCAAAGGGCAGGGTAGCATACAGCTAGGCTGCCCTAGGCCCAGGGCCAATAGCATAGTACCTACCTATGACACAATGCACACACACTTGTACTCAGTGCAATACCAGCTATGTGACGTTGAATGAGTGTGACACTGATTGTGTGCAAGGTCTGTAAAGGTGTGATAACTTAGTGTGAGTTTGTGTCTGTCATGGTAGTTGGTGTCCTTGGTGTGAGGCCAGAGAAAGATGTGTCAGTTATCGGGATGCAAACATAGTAGATTGGCATATGTTGTGCCGTACTTCCCTGTGTATGACTGTGGTGTCCCATCGTAGGCAGAAGCAATACATGTATGCTCAGTAAGTGGTACTGCTGTTGAATCCAGCTCACATATGAACTGTTGTACTACCTGATGTTGTAGGCCTAAACACTACAGCGTGGTGTATGTTCACATTCCCTGGTAACACTGTCTGGGGTGTTTCCTGTAGTCTGCACAGATTACATACCTCATGCATAGGTATCTGTAAGTAGGGGCACACAGTACTATAAGGTACACAGTTAATCCTCATCTGTGTTGTCATACATTTGTGTTGTATGTATGTGTAATGTGTGTGTAATGATGCCTGTACCATGGCCGCAATCACATGTGTGTTACAGGGTATGTGTGTGCACCTGGCAGCATGTATACTCTGTGACAGCAGTATGCTGGCTATAGTAACAACTGTGCACATATGTCAGGTAGGGGTATGGCATCAAAGACTAGGGTGGATTACCATTGAAACTGTAAATGTGCATTGCATTCATTGCACGGGATGACAATATTCTTCATCCATTAGCTTGATACATACCCCAGTGTGAGGTTGTGCATTGTATCCCACACAGTGTGCCGAGTGCTTGTGTATACTAGCTTGTTGTATGGAGTGTTGCAGGCACTGTCAGACAGTTGTGGGCTGAGCACTGATATGTGGTATCGAACATGTGTATCCCCTGATAGACAGACAGATGCTATATATGGCAGTTAAGTGACATCAGTACATTAGAATATTAAGTGTGCCACATGACTTGCTCACATATTTTTCTTTTCCTTCCAGGGTGATGGTGCATCAGCAAAACCCACCTTATACAGCAGCAGAGGATCAGGAGATCCACCAGAGCCTGGTGCAGAATTACTGTGTGCTGTTTTCCAGAACCAGCATGAGAGGGCTGCACTGTGGCAAGATCTTGTCCGTCGGGTAAATGACATAGGCATGTATAACCAGACATATGAGCTGGTACGCCATCACTGCAGTGATTTAATTAGACATGTCCGGCAGCGTGCGTCTGATATCCACAGACAACAGCTTGCCAAAGGCGGTAGAGTACCTATCCACTCCCCTCACCAGTGTGGAGGAGCACCTCCTAAGTGTTGTGGCTCCAGGCCAACAACAGCAACATCCACAAACATGTGTCATCATGGAGGCCGGAGCCACCCAGCATGTTGAAAAGGAGTGTGCAGGTAACATGCCATATCTGTAGTTGACTGTTCTCTGTACTGGTAGTTTATGCATGTGTGAGATGTGTGCTGGTTGTGTAGCTGTTATCTGGCCTATTCTTCTGCAAGATTGATATTCTGAGCATAATATGTACACCTGTGAAAGCCACCTGTTGTACTACTGTACTTTATCACACTCACAGTATCAATGGCACAGTTGTGGCCACTGGCAATCACTCTCATATTTTTGCAGGTCCCTCTGGAGTGACAGCAAGGCAGCGAATCCATGCTGGTGAGTGTGTCATAACAATACTATTGCTAATGACATGTGCATGTCATATGGAGGTGTAGTCTGTGCACATGTAACACACCTACGCATAATGCATGACTGTGAGACTATACATATCCCATTATTCTCAATAGCTGCCTCACTCACATGCAATACACAGAGCATGACACACATGTGTGGCAACACAGTACTGGACATTGTATAGGCATACCTGATACACATGTACACAACACACACATGTTTGGCATACACACTACACCTTAGCCTGCTACACATGTCCAATTATGACACCTGCTGTATGGCCACCCTTCAGTATCCCACTTATCATCTACGCCACACACATAATATACCTGAGGGGTAGAGGCCTATCATGTCTTTGTGCAACAGTCTTGAACAAATAATACATTCATGCTTGGCAATGCTCACTATTGGCCACCTTACAAACCCATGTAACAAGTGGCTGTGTAATTGTGGATGTAGTCATGTTACTGCACATCAGGGACAGCATGCTAGCTGCCTGTCTGGCACACATTATTCTTGTTGACTGACAACAAGAAGCATGTTGATCATGGCTCACGTTACTACACCACATCCAGTTCCGCCGACCACAAAAGTACACATAGCAGTCATTGCGTACCACCGTCATGTGTTTTGTGTGTGTGTGTGTGTGTGTGTGTGTGTGTGTGTGTGTGTGTGTGTGTGTGTGTGTGTGTGTGTGCACATATATGCACCCACAGCTTGTAACACTTGCACAACATTGTTATGTCCTTGTACACATTGTGTCCCAGGGTGGAGTCAATCACTGAACAACTACACACAAACATCAAGTACACATATACTGTTATTAACAAGGGCTGTCTACACTTGCACTGCATGTTCCTGTGCAACACATAATCTGCCTGCTGACACGTGCGCAGTGATGTTTTTCCTTGTGATACTGTCACCCACGCTAAAACAGTATTGTGTATGTGTTGGATTGCAGGTGTGTCTGTGTTTGTATCTGCTGTACTGAGGAGTGTGCTTGTGTGCCTGTGTGCTTGTGTGCTTGTGTGCCTGTGTGCCTGTGTGCATGTGCACTTGTGTGCATGTGTGCCTGTGTGCATGTGCACCTGTGTGCATGTGTGCATGTGCGCCTGTGTGCATGTGTGCCTGTGTGCATATGTGCATGTGCGCATGTGTGCCTGTGTGCATGTGTGCCTGTGTGCATGTGTGCCTGTGTGCATGTGTGCATGTGTGCCTGTGTGCTAATATCATGTACACATTTGTAAATTGTGTTTCCTGTCTTTCTCTCACAGGTTCTGATGTGGCTCTGGTGGAGTGCAGCAGGGAACCTGAAGCCACTGCTGGGGATAGTGATTATGATGAAACATGTGTAATGGCACAGGGAGGTGTGACAGGGTCTGTCACTGGTCAGCCAATTGACACTACACAGCAGTCAACTCCATCAATGCACACTGTCATCCTGCAGATACATCCATTGTCACCAATGTCCTTAGCTGAGGGACAGCATACAGTGGGCATTGACCAGGGTAGTGTGGTATCATTTGCACATGCATCCCCTCACAGCAGCCATGGCCAGATTCCTGACATGGTACCACACAGGCAGATGTCCAGGGGTTCTCATGGGAACATCCGTGGTCGTACTGCCCCTGTCAGACGTGCCCACAGAGGTCTTTCAACCTCAGCTATGTTCTGGGCTGTAATGCAGGCACAGGCATGTATGGAATGGTACACCAGACAGGGTCTGAGGGAGCTTAGAGCACATCACACCGCTATGAATGACACTATGCATGACGTTGCATCTGCCATCCGTAACATCAGCAAGGTCATTGATAGACGTTGGGGGGACACATTAGATCTCTTCCACAACTGCATGTCCAGGAGCCAGGACAGTGCAGGATGGTTGAAGCATCGACATGGACATATGCCAGCAACATTATCAGCTGGCAGTCGTCGTGGACGACAACAAACCCGCAGCCGCTCCCATAGTGCCAGTGCCAGTACCAGCCCCAGCAATGCTGGGTCTGTGCTGTCATTAGACCATCCGAGAAGACCACGTGCACGTGGCTCTGGACAGTCCCAGCAGGGACGTGTCCAGTCAACAACCCACTGCTTCTGATAACAGTACCCAGTCTGGCTTAGTACCTGATACTGTCCGTAGCACCCCTGCCAGGCACAGGTACCGTGTCCGTGGCCAGAGACAGTGATCTGTATGACCTGGCAAGTACAATCTGTGGCTGTCCACAAACACCCGTATATGGCCGCCACGTGGTGGAACTGTGTGCATGCATACACACACACATAATGCTAACACCTAGGGCTAACACATACACACACACATTGCAGCAACATTGCCCCATGTTGTACTGTTGTCCATCACTAACACACACACACACACACACACACACACACACACACACACACATACATGTCAATTGGATGTGTCAATGGCAGCCTCTGGCAAACCAAGTACACACCCTGTGCAGATGATGAAACTGTGCCACCTCCTGCCATCTGTAACATTGATGCAGGAACAGGGTAGCATGGTGCTGATGCACAGGGTGACTACATAGCACTGTAGTAATATTATCATGTTGTTAACAGTACAGTGTAATGATGTTGTGGGTATATTCGAGCAAGCAAGATGCATTACCTATGTTTGTCATTGCAGTTTTGTATACACCAGTGTTAATTCCCAAAGTATACTGTCTGCACATGTGCCACATGGCTGTTGTGTGTACCTGTGCCTGCATGTGTTGGGGTGTGGACAGTACATGTGTGATGTTTGCAGCACTGAGTTGCAGGTGTACATTTGTGAACATGGTTAGCATGGAACATGACATGGTTTGACAGTATGCTGTGGGTGATACAGTTTCCAAATGTCAATGGTCTGCATTCTGGTAGTATACACAGCTTACATAGCCTGATATTCAGTGGTCATTACATGGTGTCTCCTCAACTGATACACAGATGTAGGAACCTGGTGTCAGCGATATCCCTGCAGTACTACACTATACCAGTAGCCATTCTTACTGAGCCCCACACATCCCTGGGAACAATACTCTTTGGCATATAGCAGTCTCACGTACATGCCAACACACTACGGATATGTCCATCCATGACTGCAAATACATACAGTGGCCTACAATGCATTCTACACATGACACACCTAACCACCACAAGGGTATCATACAGACAGATACCTGTTGTCCAAGCCATGCTGTATTGCTGTAACACAACTGTGGCATTGGCATCGGCGTGTAGTTAACATGGTATTCCAACAGAACCATGTAGGTGGTAGCACCCATCATGTAGAATGGGTAATGGTGTGTACATGTGGACAAGTGTTATCTTGTCTTTCCTGTGATATTCACATTTCCAAAGGTATTCTGCAGTCCCTCCGTGTATCACCTAAGCAAGAAGGTGTCTGTATGCATATCGGCGACAGTTGCCATACACCTACACTGGGTGTCCATCACTCACAGACTTTGCTGTGTTTTAACATGTCTGACATATACTCCAGACAAGAACCCTCACCCACATTAATCTATCAAAGCTTTCATGGGTGTGTGTCACATAGTTGGCCTAGGACACAGATCACTGCAGTAGCCTGCATTGTCAACAACATACATGTATGGCCTAAGGTCTGGTAAGCTGTGGCACATGCTGGCAAAGGTAACAACTGTATTCATATGGGGCAGGCTTCACACATAGGAACTATTAAAGGTCACAGGTACATATCTGTATGTGGCAGACACATACCTGATGTGTGCATTGAAATTACTGTTATAATAATATGTCATACAATAATAAAAGCAAAACACACAACACATTGACAAACTGTGTGACAAATGCACACATGGCATTTGTAGGATTCAAACCCCTACCTAACTATGTTATGATACTTGAGAGAGACGCATTAGCGCAGCGTGCTATTCGCAATACTGGATGATTTCCCTTCTCCTGCTGTATTTATAGGGTGCTGACATCATCAGTCTTCAAGAGGAATGTACATCTTTTAGTGTGTTATCCCAGTCTTCAAAACGGCCATTCCTTTCACAGAGAATTGCATACATATACACCCCCCTGCCCCCCCCACACACACACACACACATACACACACACACAGCGTTTGCAGGATTCAAACCCCTACCTAACTATGTTATGATACTTGAGAGAGATGCATTAGCACAGCACGCTATTTGCATTACTGGATGATTTCCCTTCTCCTGCTGTATTTATAGGGTGCTGACATCATCAGTCTTTCCAAAGAGGAATGTACATCTTTAACTATCCCTCCGTATGGGGGATAACAATATCTGTGCATTAACAGACGTCTAGTTCAGGGTCACGTATGCACATTGGCACTGCCAGGTTATGTTCTATAGCATGCTTCATGACCACAGGACTTGTAACACACAACACAAGTAGGGGGTGTATCCATATACATCACAGATACACACACCTATGGGTTGGTACCACTGCACTAAGCATGACAGGCCATACATATACAACTACCATTGTGCAAAACTGCCTTTTGGTTTGGTGTATAGTTCAGACCACCCCCCATACCCAGTAACTACACTTGGCTTTCCTGGGAACATTGTAGGATATGCAGGTCTTCACACACACCATTATAGTGGTTGACTTCAGGTACACAAATATTGACTGAGGATACTACTCAGGCCCTCAACAACATCACCCTACAGCCACTACAATTTGTGAATCCATATGCTATGGCACAGCCAGTCACCACATTCACAAGGGGGAATACATATTGGACCTGATCATCACCAACATGGGGACTCTATATTCCACACCAGAGGTAGAACCGTCATTGTTAAGATCAGACCATAAACAACTTTCCCTGGACATCCATATCCCGTCCCCACCCCCAGCCAAGGAAATCACTGTAAAGAATTTCTCAAAAGCAGACTTGCACTTGTGAAGACTGGGGTGGAATACTTCAAAGGCCCCGTGCTGGGGGATAATACAGCCCAATCTGCAGAATCCTTTACAAACGCATTGTATGAGCACCTGCAGGTATGCATTGATCATGCTATCCCAAATAAAACCATGACTCCTCCAAAACAGGAGACCTGTCTGGTTGACCCAAGCCATATATAAGCTGTACAACAGAAGGAGGAAGCTACTACATAACAGAGCAATATCCCACAGACCCGCATAGATAATAACCTCTCCTTTGCTAATCACATTGACAGAGTCATTGCAAAGACCTTTATATAGCCCTCCTTATCACATGGGTGTTTGCATGAAGATCATGGGAGGTCACTGTGGCCCTCTACTAGTCACTCATGGCCCTCTACTAGTCACTCATCAGGCCCATGTTTGACTACAATGCCCCTTTTGGGGTGTACCTTACCCAACACCTGCAGCAACTACAGTGAACACAATAGTACCTCCCCAAGAGGATCATGGGCTACACACAGATGTCCTATGCAGCTCAACTAAAGGATCTCCAGCTTTACTCAGTTGCTTAACGCCTACTCAGAGGTGATCTATGCCTGACGTACACAGCCATTTCAAACTCAGAAGTAATGGACATGCTCCACCTCATAACATCCAAGACCTTAGAGCTACACACTCCAGGGACTTTGCCAACCCTCTTCCAGCGAAATACAGCCGCATTGAAAATTCACCCCTGGAATCTCCACTGTGTCCCTGCTTGACAGAGACACAGCAAACTAGCCTTAAAGTGTGCCTTCTGTGACCTACTTTACAGAGGCACAGTAGGCTACTCTACTGGGGAGGTGGACACCAAATACACTCTGCCCAGGCTTATGAATTCCCTAGGGCAGACAGCCTAGTATTGACCTCTGCACCTATGTTTATGTTGGGGATGCACAATATTTGTTGCTGCTACTGTTTGCAGGTCTTTATTGCCATAGCTTTCCCAGTTTCTATGAACAACTTGTGTATCTGCGTAACATGTTTGATCATGACAGGGTTCCAGTATATTAATATATGTGTCTGTTGTCATTTAACTGTGCGCACAGGGCAGATTGCTGGATCGTGGGAGGTTCCTGGCTTAACACATACAACTGCCAGATATGTGTGCCTGACTGCTATACTCAGACATGGCCTAAGTGTGTGAGCATGCCCAGTTCAGGCTTTCTATAGTTTGTTGCCTGACATATGTCTCATTTATCCAAGTGTGTGAGCATGCCCAGTGTGACCTTTCCATATGTTGTGATCTGCATTTCTGGTTGTGTGTGAACATGACCAATATTGACATTTATACTGTGTGTGTTGGAAGTCATGTTGTGCTCTTACTGTCATAACTTAACAGGGATTATGCTGTGCCTGCAGGGTTTCCATGTGATAGTTTGCAAAGACTTGGCAACATTCTCTCATACTGGCTGAATGCTTCAATACTGTCATGGTGTAGTGGTTCAGTACTTTCACTATGGTGCACAGTATCATGGGTTTGAGTCCCATCACTGCTTTAAATGTTCATATTGAGCAGACCAGACTGATTAAGGGCCAGTTGGGCAACTATGAGCATGTTGCATTTTGTTCAGCTATGGCCTACTTAAACCAGGCTTGTCCGACATTGCTGTGTATTCATCAACTTGGGTGGACATTGCCAAACATTACTCCACATTGACCACAGTTGTACTAGTTGGTGTGTGTGATTCTGTTCATAGGTTCATATTAGGCTATCTGCCCTAGGGCATTTATAATCCTAGCCAGAGTGTGTTTGGCTTTCAACACACATTTTAAGTGGAGTTTGCCATGACATTTTTCAAGGTTAGTATACTGTGCCTCTGTCTAACAGTGACATAGAAGTGATACCCAGGGTAAACCTACAATCTCCCATCCACTCATCAAGATTCCTCTTGAAGAGAGTCAATGAGGGACTCTGGCTAACCTGGAGTGGGGTTTACTCAAGAGTGGGGGGAGCCTCTGGGTTATGAATCTGTCACTCCAGCATGTCCTATTTATTTCAGTCCTGAGGTTCAGGTCTCTTGAGCATGTAGCTTGATGGGATTCTGATTTTCCAAGGTGCAGCATGTCCATTGATTCCAGGTTGGACATGGCTTTATACATCAGACACAGACTGCCTCTGGGCAGGCAGTATGCCACTGAGTGGAGCTGCAGTTTCTTTAACCGGGCAGTGAATGGCATGTGTTTGAGCCCTGTGATCCTCCTGGTGAGGTACTTTTGTGGACTTTCCAGCTGCTGCAGGTGTCTGATAAGGTACATCCCACAAGGGGCATTGTACTCCATTATGGGCCTGATGAGGGATGAGTTAAGAGGCACGATGACCTCCCCTGATGTAGATGTGAATACCTTCATGATTAGGTGGGCTATATGAAATGTTTTTCTAAACACTTTGGCCACATGGTTATCGAATGAGAGATTGCTATCAGCTTGGGTCCTCAGGTCCCTTATCACTTCTTCCATACTTAATGGGTTACCACCTATGTGGTAATTTGTGGGCACTTAGTTTTTGACAAAGGGGAGGACTATACACTGTTTTGCATTTAGCTTGAGGACATGGCTTTGGCACCAGTTGTCTGTTTCTATGAGGCCCTTTTGTAGGATGCTTGTGTCAGCTGGAGGGTCGATTATGGCACCCAGTTTGCAGTCATCTGCAAACTTGTTCACCAACAGTCCTTCTGTGTTGGCCTGTACCTCTGAGAAATATATACCAAACAAAGGAGGTCCCAGGACTGAGCCTTGTGGGATGCCACTTGTAGCTGGTTTGGGGTCTGACATGGCTCCAGCATTTCTGACCATGTGGGTTCTATCCTTGAGCCAGTTTGCAACCCATCTAGTGACATAGGGGTTTATACTGAAGCTGGTGATCTTATCTATGATGACCAAGTGGGGTACTGTATGGAAGGCTTTTGCAAGGTCCAGGTAGGCTGTGTGGACCACCTTCCCCTCGTCAATGGCCTTGGTGACTGTTTTAAATGACTCAACCAGATTTAAGAGGCAGGATCTGCCCTTAACAAAGCCAAACTGGGTAGGATCCAGTGTCTGTAGGTCCCCAATATGTTTATTTCTGAGGTCCATGATGATCCTTTCCATAGCTTTGCAGACCAAGCTAGTCAGGCTTCTGGGGCAATAGTTTGCAGTATCCATTGAGGCACCACCTTTGTGGAGAGGGACCACTGTTGCTGTACACTGCTCTTTGGGTACATATCCTGTGGTAAGGCTGAGATTGAACAGTAGTTTTATGTTTGTGTTCAGTTCTTCTTGGGGTTCATGTTGGACACAGCCCAGGACACCGTCTGGTCCCATTGATGCTGTGTGTTTTGCTTTGGAGAGGCTGGCTGTTACCTGACCATCTGCGATGTCAGGGGGCCAGCACTCTGCTGGGATAGATATTTGCCCTTTTGGTGGGGGGGAGTTTGCACTGAACCTGTCAGCTCAGATGTTGGCAATGTCTGTGGGTTTGGTGTATTGTTTGTCATTTTGGACTACTTCTGAGCATATCTGGGGATACCCACACAGGTTCCTACCATAAGTAAAGAATGCCTTGTGATTATCCTTGGTGTCCTGTACAATTTTTTATCTCAAAGATGGCCTTAGATGATCTTATGTGTGGCCGTAGTTTTTCAATAATACTGATCAGAGATGCCTTCCCTTTTTGGGATTTTGATCTATCATATAGTAGCTTCCTCCTTGCATTGTATGGTTTGTTTATGGCTGGGGTCCACTGGACAGGATGCCTGGCTTTGGAGGATTGGGTCTTGGTTTTATTTGGGATTGCATGATCCATGCATTCCTGAAGGTGTTCATAGAATGCATTTATAAAGGTTTATGAGGTCTGGGACATATTTTCCACAGGCACAGGGGCTGTGAAGGACTCCACCTCAGTTTTGAGGAGTGTGACATTGGCTTTAGTGAATAATTTTCACTGTGTTTTTCTGGCCATGGGCTGGGATCGGGATGTGAATATCCAGTGAGATTACTCTCTGGTCTGATCTTACCAGTGAGGGATACACTTCTGGTCTTGGGCATAGAGTCCCCATGTTGGTGATGATCGGTTCCAGTATGTTTTCCCCTGTTGTGGGAGTGGTAACAAGTTGTTCCATAGCATTTTGGTTTATAAATTCCGGGAACCTTTGGGCTAGGGTGTTGGAGCTAGGGTAATGCTCCCAGTCTATGTTTGGGAAGTTGAAGTTGCCCAATATAATGGTGTTTGGGGAGACCTTCATATTTTCATGTGTTCTCCAGTCGACCATGTGTGGTTCCTGGGTTTAGGAGGGTGGTCTGTAGCAGGCTATGAACTGGAAGGCAGTTTTAGCCACTGTTAGTTGCACATGGATAGTCTACGATGCTTCATGCTGTGCCATCAACCTGGGGATGTGGGTATCTTTGAAAAATATTGATACTCACCCTCCTTTTGTAGTTTGTTCCATGTTTTGCAGCTGTAAAGCATGGTATGAGATGTAACCTGTTAATGCTAGGGTGCTCTTGGGAGCATTGAACCAGGTTTTTGTTACTGCACAGATATCAACATTCTCCATGCTGAGGAGAGTTTGGAGTGCATGCATCTTGCAGTTTAGACTTCTGGCATTGAGTAGCATTACTTATGGTTTGTTATCCCTTGTGATACCTATGGAGGTGGGTTTGTGTTTTGAGCCTTACCTAAAAAGGCACTATGGGGGTGACAAGAGCCTTTGGCAATATCCAAAAGGCCACAGGTGATAGGTGAAATCCATCCCTAGCGAAGCATCATGTCTTGTCGAGCATGTCATCCCAGGCTGACAGGCATTGTATTCCCTTTCACTGACAACAATACTTAAGCCAATTGTTGTAACTGATCATCTTGTCTTCATATTGTCGCCTCATGTTTGGTGAGGGTAGGATGATACTCAAGGTCATCAAGTTTGCATATACTACATGGTGGTAAATGCTGTTTAGCACTACCTTACATTGCTTAACACATGGCAATCATGCCTCAGGTGGTGCTGCAGGGCTGCCTATGTCAGATGCACATACTGCACTCCCTATACATGTTTGGAAACAGGTAGTGTCAAGTTAGGCATCCCTTTTACTATATGTGTGAGTCAGAGAGAGGTATCATTTCCAGGGTTCCTGCTGAGCCAGTGTATGTGCTATGTGTTGCGTCTTTGCCAAGGCCAAGGCATACTGGGCATGCCTCCTTCTGCCTACTGGGGCAGGCTCAGGTTGTTCCTCCTCCGAGTCACGCTCTGCCTGTGATGGCCTTGGCACTGGTGGGGGGATGTTTGGCCCAGGCATATGCTGGTCCTGCTGAAGCTGTTTTCGCAGAATCATATTATGTAGCATAGCACATACCATGACAATTTGGGTACATGTAGTTGGTGAGTATTGCAAGGCTTCACCAGATGTGTTCAGGCACTGGAACTGTGACTTGAGCAACCCAAACACACGCTCGATTACATTTCATGTTTGTGTGTTTGTGCATGTGCCTCATTATGGCATTCCTGTTCAAGTGTGTGTGCATTTCTGATGGGTGTCATCAGCCACGGCTCCAGTGCATAGCCAGTATCTCCCACTAAGTGACCATGTGGGATGTCCCCATTGGCAAATGTCTGTTACAGCTGCGTCAGATGCCAGATATGGGAATCATGGTAGCTTCCAGGGCAGCCAGCACACACATTCATTATTATGCCCTGGGCATTACACATGACCTGGCAGTTGATGGAGGGGAAGCCCTTGCAGTTAATATAGGCCCTACCCCACTCACTGGCTGGTGCTTTGATGCATATATGTGTGCAGTCTATTGCACCCACTACTTCAGGATATTCTGCTATTTGCTGGAAGAGATGCATATTGCTGGCCAATACCTCACGGGAATTGGGGAAATATACATGATCACTGACATGGCATCCAGGAACTGGTGCAGTACCCTGGATGCTGATGCCTGTGATATCTCCATCATATCACCAGTTGGTCTCTGAAAGGTACCTGTTGCTAGTATTCTTAGGCCAACACATACCTTGGTTTCCACTGGGATGGGTTCCCCTCTGTTGGTTCTGTGTGTGAGGTGTGGCCTGCACAGCTCAACAATTTGCTGTAGGAGGTCTCTGTCCACTCTATAGTGCTCCACTATCTCCAGCTCATGTAACCCCTGGTAGGTGACCCTGGGCCTGTACACTCTTCTCCATCTCCTCACTGTGGGTTGTCCGGCAGCATTTGCATTGTCACCACTCTCAGCATGTTGCATATGTCGCCTTATAACAGCAATGGCAGCCCTTAGCATTTTTTGTCTGAGTGTAGCTTTTTCAGTTTTCACTTCTAGTAGCTTACTCCAGTGCTGCAGTGTCTGTTGAGAGAAACATACTGCACTGTTGTTTGCAGAGTTTTAAGTGCTGGGCTGGGCTAGTGTTCTGCCTGTGTAATTGCCTGATTCTGATTGTTTGCACCTGCTAGCTCTACTAGTATTCCCTGGTAGCTTCCTACTATTTGTTGTGCTTCCTTTTTCCTTTCTGTTTCCTCAGGGGGGAGCGATGCGCATACAAGCGCAAACAAGCTCACAGCAGCTCACACGCGTGCACACATGCTTAGATGGACTAAAACTTGCTTATTTGGGTTAAAACACGTGCACACCAGCGCAAACCCGCTTACAGGTCTTCCAACAGCCTTATACATGCTTACTCCAGCTTAAACACGCACATTCATGCTTCCACGCGCACACTCTGTCTTACTCGAGTTTACAGGCGTGCACACACGTGCATACTCGCTCAGCAAGAAACTTTGGTGTTATCCACAGTATACACCTTCCATTTCTTGGCTTTCCCTGGCCTACCTGTTGACACACCTCTTTCCATGATGTCTAACTGACAGCTAACACATGCCACTGTTCTCCAATGAGCTTCACTACTTTCATACATACCCCCCCTTGTGATGTCACCTATCTCCTACTCTGTTCCTCCCCATATCCTACTCCTACACTCCACTGATTGTGCTCATTTGCTATGTAAAAGTGCGATTCACTCTCCTAACACTCATTTACATGGGATTGCCTACTAATGCTTGGTTACATGTCTTAGACTGGGCTTCTCCCCTTAGCAAACCCTACTCGGTGGCCATGTTGTTTTCAGCCTGCTATTCCCTTACATTGTCATTTAACAAGTTTCATAAATTCCACGTTTGTGGCTTTTATTGTCTTATTTTATGATTTTTATAGCGCACCCCATTTGCGCGGTGCTGAGCTATGCTTAAACATCAGAAATGGCTGAAAAAAAATTATTTTTATTTTAATTTTGCATCTGGGAAACTTTCCAATGGCTGTATATTTGGTCATTGGCATGCTTCCTCAACCATATGCAACCTTTATTTGGAGCTGACAAGGCTCCATTGTGCTATTTGAAGAACGGTACTCAGTTGTCAACTGAGTACATTTCTGCAGCTAACACGCCTCCTACTCGGACAGGTTTGTGCTTCCTGGATCAGAAATTTACCTCATTTGCATGCCTTTCAGCTGCAAGTGAGGTAATTTGCATATCCCAGCCCTGTCTGTGTAGGAGATGTTTTAGGAGCTCTCTTACACGCCCCTACAGGCTGTTCCTGGATCGCTCGTTGGACATGATGGCTGCATGGAGTCTTACTCTACTTGTAGACTTCTTGCAAGCCATCATGAATCCGGCCCATACTATGTCATAAACAAAGCGTAAAAATATAGCCTTTTACATATATTTATTTATTTTTATTTTTATTTATTTTACATTTGTTTACTGGGATGGTCTGACTGGGACAGTGCCCATTTTTAGCAGAAGGCCTGGGAGAAAAGCTCCAGTCTAAGCTTACATACAAATTATCAAAACAAGTAATTGAAATTATAACAAAACTGACAAAAAATGAGTGTTAACACATTTACAGGATAGAAATGTAAAAACAAAAATATATACATAGTATCAAATAGAACAAGACTTTAAACACTTGAATATAGACAAATATGGTTGAATTTATATATGCGGAGGAACATAACATTAGGAAATTAAGCAGGGAGAATCACTTAGGCAAAGTAGTGCATAGTTAGTAATACTTCTGTGGTGAGAGTTGCAGCTAGGAATGTAACTACTTATAGAGAGGTAATGTTGTTAGAGGGTATATGTTAATAGAGTTAGTACATACAGCCAAATTGTATAAGTAATGCTAAGTTAATAATTAACCTGGAGTGTTACATGTGCAAAGCCAGGATTCAAATAAGTGTCTACAGAGAGATTTTGAAATTATTAAGATTGCTTATGGATCTAATACTATGTGGAAGGGTATTCTAATTTTTAGCAACAAAGTTAGAGCAAAGAGAGTTGCCTGCTGTATTGGATACTTTGGTTACTTGGAGTAAGTCTTTGTTAGAGGATCGAAGAGTATGAATGATAGAGTAGGATTGTAGAAGATTTTTTTTAGGGAAGGTACATTGTTAGGACTGTACATTATTTTGTGAGCCATTATTAACTGGTTATGGTTCATAATATGAGATAGTTCCAACCAAGAAAGATTTTTTTAGGCATTGACAGTGATGGGTTGAATGTATGGAATCTGTTGCAAATTTGGCAGTCTCATTATAACATGATTCTAATTTACTTAGTTTTGACTTTTTGAGGTTGGTAAGTATGAGGAATGCATATGAGAGTGAGGAGAGAAGGTGGGTTCTAGCTATGGCTATTCTTGCACGGTCTGTTAAGATTTTTTTGTTTCTATACATTGTTCCCATTTTCTTGTGAACCTTTTTGATTGTGTTAGAAATTTGTATGTCAGATTTTAGTCTGTTATTGATTATGATGCCTAATGGTTTTGTTTGAGAATCTGGGAAAATCCTAGTATTGTTACTGGCAGTGATATAAAAGTTAGCTAGGAGGTTAGCGGGTTTAGATGGATGAAAGATCATAAGTTTAGTTTTATTAGAGATGGAAATGAGCTGTGAGTTTGCTAGCCATGTTTCAATATCAGAGAAGAATTTTTTTGTGACTGTAAGAAGTTGAGTTATTGTGAATGCTGCACATATGAGGGCTGAATAGTCTGTGTATTGTATGATAGATGCTTGAGAGGAGGCAGTATTAAGATCATTTATCAATATGCTGAGGAAGAGGGTCTCTAGGATTGAACCCTGAGGGACTCCAAGTGTAACAGGAAGGAGTGGGGATAGATCTTGCTTCCATTTCATAGCTTTCTGGTGGCTAGAAAGATAACTTTGAAACCAGTTAACAGCATCAGGGTTGATATTAAGATTTTTCAGCGTGGACAGTAACTTAGGATGGAAAACTGTATTCAATGCTTTAGACATCTCCAAAAAGACTGAAGACACTATTTTGCCATCATCTCTAAATATATTTATAGTATTAGTGAAACTGAGAAGAGCTGTAGTAGTGCTATGATGTGATCAGAATCCATGCTATGACAATGAGAGGAGATTATTGTTTAGAAGATGTTTAAGAACTTGAAAGTGGATACAGCTTTTCAGAATTACAGAAAGTGGTGAAAGTATACCAGTAAGCCAGTAGTTTGTTAGCTCTGTTGAATTATCTCCTTTGTAAAATGGGGTAATATATGCAATTTTCCAAATAGCTGGAACACACTGTTCTGTTATGGAGCAGTTTATAAGTATTGACACCGGAAAGGAAATAGATTACAGAAAGTCAATAAGACCCAAAATGTTAGATGTCTAATAAAACAAATGAGCACAGTAATCAAGACTATTAACAGAAATTCATGTGATATAACAGAAATAAATAGGATATATTACTGTGCAGCTAAATTAACAACAAAGTCTTACCACAAAAATACAGGGCAATAAGGGAAAGGAAGTGAAGAAATCAAATGCCATCATTGCGGTATCAAACAGAGAAAACTATAAAGCAATTAAGACAAGAAGTGTCAGTGTTATAGTACAGAATAGGGAAGAGAAGAAAAATAGTTAGAAAGACAGACGTAATAAAGGCAATGGGCAGTATTAGAACACACCAGGCTCTATCATACACTACTGCAAATAATAAACTAAAAGAATATCTGCACAGGCAGAAATATGCAGATAAATAAAATGAAAAAGTACAAAATAAGCAATTCATTGATGACCCAAAAAGTTTTATTGAAAATTGGGAAACTAAGCAAAAGGAATAGAAGCACTACCCAAAATAGAAGAAATAGACACATTTTAGAGAAATATCTATAAAGACCCTATGGAACATAGCAAAGATGCTAAAAGGATATAAGTAGTAAAAGCAACAGTAAGAAGATCAAATGTACAGGAAATGAAATGGGATGAAGTAACTTCCAGAGAAACTGAAACAACATTAAGAAAAGTTCCTAAATGGAAACCCCAGGCCTAGATGCAGTACCTAACTTTTGGCCAAAAGTATTAACATCCTTACTTGAAGAGTTTGCCTTGAGTAAGAACAACTTATATGCACACCCAGAACAGACACCAACCCAGTTAGCTACAGGAAAAATGATACTCCTCATGAGTGAACCTGCAAGCTATCTTAAAAAGTATAGACCAATAACTTGCCTTCCGGCAATATACAAGCTATATACTGGAATTAATACTGACAGAGTTTATATTCATTTAGAAGAAGAATGGATGGGAAACAGAAATTACACCCTTGGGATTCTACTTGTGTCTCTGCTGGATAGGGGCTTTGGGTGCTGACTTGTCTAAACATGAGCTAAATTCTTAGCTAGGCTTATAAGGGCCTCAGGGCCAATAGCCTAGTAACTTCCTATGATCCTATGAAAAATCAGTCATTGTAATGGAACAAATGGGTAACAAAAGAAAGTCATATGGAACAAAGGATCATTTGTTGTTAAATAAAGTCATAATGGAGAATTGTAAAAAGGGGAAGAATCTATGTATGGCATGGATAGATTACAAAAAAGCATTTGACAGCATCCCACATTAACGGATAAAGGCGTGCATACAGATGTATAAGATACACCTTACATTAATTGATTAAATTACAGTGACCATGAAACAGTGGCAAGCCACTTTTCAGGTAAGCCATGGTAAAGGACAAATTATTATTCCAGGGATAAAAATTCAAAGCGGATATTTCAGGGTGACTCTTGGTAGCCCGTTTTTTTTTTTTTTGTCTTGCCCTTAACCCATTAAGCTGTCTACTTAACAGATTAGGTCATGGTTATAAGTTGGCACCCAGAAAACAGCAAAGTGTGAAGACTTTGTATCTTCTTTTTGTGGAAGATTTAAAATAGTATAGTCCATCATATGAGGAGCTGAAAGCACAACTGGAAGTGGTCAAAACTTTCTCAGATCATATAAGAATGTCATTTGGTCTTGAAAGCTGCAGCAGAAAGAAAATATCAGCCTGGGGCAGGAATGTGATGTAAAGGAACTTGAGCAGGAGGGAGTGTATAAACATTTGTGAAGGATCAGCAATAAAATATGAACAAATTCAAACAAAACTCAATAAGGAATATTTTAGAAGACTAAAATTAATACTGGAAACAAAGTCCAAGTTAAACCAATTTGCTCTTCCTGTTCTAACTTACAGTTTTGGGGTGAATGACTGGCCTCAAAAGGTGTTGGATCAGTTGGACAGAAAAACCAGAAAAATGTTTCACACTTATCAAATGATATACAAGATCAGTGTATATATTCCTTATTCTGAAGGAGGTGTGGGTCACCTCAAAATTGATTGCATGTATAGAATTGTAATCATAGGACTGCATTCATATTTGTTGACCTCACAAGATCCAAACATAGTGAATGTTTTAAAATGTGAAGAGAACAAATATTAGATGACTTCCATGCTAAGTTTAGCAGAAGCATATTGGTGTCAAGTGGGAATGGAAACCAAACCACAAATGGACAAAAATCAGGCAGCAATTATATGTACCAAAAAGAATACAAGAAAGAATATAAGAGGAAGGATCAGATGAAAAGTTAAGAAATGTAAAAAAGGCATAAATATGGTTACAAGTACAGAAAACTCCAAGAACAACCTTATGTCGGTAAGGATTTGATGCAGGAATAGTTAAGAAAAGATTAGTTTAAAACAAAAGATGAAAGGTTAATATTGGTGGCTCAAGATACTGGACTACTTACACATTGGGTTATGAAGTCCATTGAACATGTGGGAGAAATAGATAAATGCAGATTCTGCAAAACAGAACTGGAAACAGTTGCACATCTTGTTGCTGGTTGTGACAAACTAATGGCAGATGGCCTTTATACTGAAAGGTATATAAGGTGTCAAGATTGTTGCATTGAGGATTGTGCAAATACTGGAAACATGAGCCACAAAGCATTATAGGGAATGATGCAGTTTATATCACATGAGATTACCCATTATGAACAGTTCAAAAGATAGATGCTAGAAAACCTGATATAGTGGTCCAAGAAAAGAAGACAAAAGTAGCATTGATCATTGAAATTGCCACACCTAGTGACTACAGCGTCTTGCATACAGAGAGACACAAAGTCATAAAATACCTGGATCTGCAGGCAGAAATGAGAGCCATGTGGAAGAAAGATACCCAGACAGTTCCAATATTAGTTAAGAGCAACTGGTCTTATAAAAAAATATCTACAATCATATTTAGATATGTTACCAATTTATGTAACACCGTACGACTTGCAGAAGGAGTCATTACTGGGCACATTGCGGGGGCTGCGAACAGCACTTTTGGCTAACATCAAAGATTGAAACTATACTAATCTCATGAACTTTAATCATACTTTGACTTAGGAATGGGGTTCATTACCATCATGGTATTAGAAACCCAAAAGACTTGGAGAAATTAAAAACAACAGTTCAAAAAATAGATGCGAGAAAACCAGATATAGCAGTCCATGAAAGGAAGATAAAATAAGCATCGATCAGTGAAATTGCTACACTAAATGATTACAGTATCTTACCATACAGAGAGACACAAAGTCATAAAATAACAGGATTTGCAGGCAGAACTGAGGGCAATGTGGGAGAAGAATACCCAGACAGTTCCAATAGTAGTAGAAACAATGGGGCTCATAAAAAAGAATTTAAAGTTTTATTTTAATATGCTACCAATACATATAACTCCATGTGAATTGCAGAAAGAGTCAATTCTGGGCACATTGCAGGTGCTGCAAAATCAAAGACTGAAACAATAGTAACTTCACAAACTTTAATCACACTTTAACTTAGGAATGGGTTCCATTCCTGTCATGGCATTAGAAACTCATAAGACTTAGAGAAATAAAAGCTATGCAGTGCAGGCTATATGTTAAGAAAGACCACCACCACCAGCATCCAAATAAAACACTCATAGGTAATTCTTAGTGGATGACATGAGCATTTTTACCTGAAGCTCTTACAATAAGAATGAGGTAAGTATTAATTGCTCTACTACAAAACTGCTTGGTGTTACTATTGATAATAATCTTAACTATGATTATCACATCAATAACACAATAAAAGCAGTTAATAAAGGACCACCTTAGCACAATCACATCTTATCTCTCCCCTTCTGTATGCTTCCTCTATTTACACTAATCTCTCTAAAGGTAACTTAGGAAACTGACTACATCTTACCACAATATAGCTCGATTTGCCACAGCATCTCAGTATAGAACTCACCACTGTCTAAACTTAAAACAATTACACTGGTTGGAACTTCCTAACAAGCTCATCTATCAACAACTCTTAATAGCACATAAAATTCTATATCAACCATCAAACTCTTAGCAACCTCTTGACTCCTATAATAACCTGAACAAACTCGGCTCCTCCGAAAAGTTACAAGTTAACACTACTAGAATTATAAATTCTGCAGGTAACTGCCTTTTCTCCAACTCAGTTGGCAAAATATGGAATAACCTCCCATCACACATCTCCTCTCTAGCCACTCTTCCTCTCTTTAAGAAACAACTTATTTTGCATCTGAACAATTTCTGGCTCTGCTCTTGTACCAATCCTGACTAACCTACTTTCATCTTTCTACTATCATATTTCTTTATTCAACACTGCAATGTTTCTCTCTGATCACAAATGACTTAATGATTCTATTGTTACTACTGTTCTCATATATATGAAAAAAAAAAAAAAAATTTGTTACAATTAATGTTTTTATAAGTATGTATTACATTTTGAAACCCTCCCATATTTTGTACTGAAAGTAGTCAATGCCTTACTTATTACGTAGTTGGTATTATTTGTTTTTTTCTTAGATTTGTATTACCTGACCTGGACTAATATCTTTGTATTTTTGCTCTTTGCCTGTGTCATAAGTGTTTATTGTACATGTTTATTTTTTATTACCTTGCTTTAATCTGTGGAGCTTTTCTCCCCGGGCCTCCATTGAAAATGGACACTGATCCAGCTGGACTAGCCCAGTCAACAAATGTAAAATAAATAAATAAATAAATAAATTGCAGTTAGAGGATACCAAGGGAAATTGGTGCAAAAAAGTGCAGCATTTAACCTTTCCAGTGGACTGCAAATGACTAGTGCACACCAGACTGAAAAAAATGAGGAACAATATTAGCAAAAGCAGTTTGACTGTTATGTATTATTAGATGCTTTTCACTGTATTTGAGTCAGTTATGACAAATGCCTGGTTTAGGAGAGATGTGAAGATGGGTCAGTAGAACATATTCACATCACATAGGCAGAAATATCCTGTATTGCTTGCCACATATAGCATGCTTTATTATCAGAAGCACCTGGAAAAAGTAAGTTCTATATTTATTTATACAACAGCAAGTTAAAATGAATATTTCTGGTCACTTTT
Organism: Protopterus annectens; assembly: GCF_019279795.1. Lineage (NCBI taxonomy): Eukaryota > Metazoa > Chordata > Ceratodontiformes > Protopteridae > Protopterus > Protopterus annectens. The sequence goes on from NC_056737.1 coordinate 911,436,454, forward strand.
GAAATAGTGAAAAGCAAAATCATCACTCATGCATCTGTTCAAAATGACAGAACTTTCAGGATGTGGGGGTGGAACAGTGGGAAGGAAAAGATAAAAATCATATTTCATCTGTAAGTGGGATTCTGCAAAACTTTTAAATTAATTATAGGCAGCTATTTGCAGAACTGAAATATGCAGAATTAAATAGTGCATGACAGCTTGTCACACAGAGGCATTAGACTACACAATGAAGTAAAAATATAAGCAACGATTGTGGTACAAGTGTACATCTATGGAAGAGAGGTATAGTACCAAAGTGTGTGTGGGGGGGATGAGAAGAAACTGCATTTTGTTGTGTGTGTGTACACAAACATGCACATGCACACACACACACACACGCACACACACACAACTGGGAACAGAGAAATGTCCTTTAGAAATGTAAGTGAAGAGAAGATTTCTTCAGTCTAAAAGTAGCTATACAATATAATCTAAAATAAAATAGCTACATCTAGGAATATATGTAAGATGATATCCAGGTTTAAATTAAACAACAGGAAAATGACTCTACATGATGATTAAACTGGAAAGGGTAGGATTAAGCATTTTGTAGTATTTGTAATATATTTAAATTGTCACCATACTGTCCATCACTGTAATATATAGAGTCAGAGAAGGCCCTACCAAAGTGCTGCTCCAAGGTATGCTGTTTCTGTGTCTGTGTCCTACTGTAAATGTTAATGAGGCATTCAGGGGGAGTGACATATGCTAATTAGCCATGTGCTCACCCCAGGAAATGCCTGCAGTATGGCCTTCACAAGCCGAATAATTCAGAGAATTGTTCAGCTGTATAAGCTACCTCAGCCACAGATGTTAATGAACACAGCAAAACGTTTTCATTCACCCAGTCATGTTAGAGCTAAGAGCCAGGCATTTAGTGGACAGATAGATTTGGTGTGTGTGTGTGTGTGTGTGTGTGTATGTGTGTGTGTGTGTGTGTGTGTGTGTGTGTGTGTGTGTGTGTATCTATATCTGTATGTGCGCTGCAGTATGTGTGAGTGTGTACAAAGGTAAAAGTGTTGTAAGGTGTATGTGTGTGTGTGCATGTGTATGGGCAAGTGTGTCCATGAGCGTAATTGGGTGAGGGGGCTGTGTGTATGTATGTATGCATGAATGTGTGCGGGGATAGTTGTCACACCTCCACACTCCCCTAGACTAATAAACAAATCCTTCAATATTGGTTTGGGGGTAACACTAGACACCAGGGATATCTTTTGATATTGTACCTTGAAGGCACTTAAAATCAAAGTGTTTGGTAGTGCAAAAGTCATGGGACAAGGAGAACACTAGACACAAGGGATATGTCCTAATATTGTGCCTTAAAGGAACTTAAAAGGATTCAAACCTTGTAAACTAGGCACTTGGTATGAGATTGTTAGATCTCTGCACCACCACTAGACTCAAGAGATGTTCCAACATAGTACCTAAAGTCTTTGAAAATTAAAGTAAATTCGTATTGGGGGGGGGTTCAAACCCTGCACTCTTGACACAGGGAGCAACTTGTCAAATAAAATCTTTAACCCTCTACACAAACTGAGGAGCTTGAATAGCAAAGTATTTTTTCCATAATACAAAGTATGAAATTCGAATCATCAGGTACATGAATTACAGGGCACTGTTGACTTACTATAAGAATCTGCAATTTCTGAAGGTATGCACATAACTAAGAGACTTTGAGAGTGCTCTGTCAACTCAGGGACAGCTAAGAGGTATGTCAGTGTGTGAGGTGCCTGTGCCAACACAATGAATGGGTTGCCAGTGTTGACTACCAAAGAAAAGTGTTGATTTACATTTGCAGTATTTAAGGGTGATTCAGAGATATGCCAATTAGCCAATAATGAGGTCTTTACTCATTGTGGGTAACGTCTCTGAATTGCATTTTCCCACATCGCAGAAACAGTATGTGAGATTCATGAACAATTATGCAGGCTGCGCACGGTATTAGCGTGATAATCAGCAGTGCTAACTCCTTATGCAAGCTGCTCATCATGCTTACATGAAAAAAGCAAGCTTGTGTGACCAGCAACAGTGTTGGCAGCCAGGAGAATGTGTTGAGCAGCACAGGCACACACAGTAAATAAACAAGCTTATGTGACCAGCAACAGTGTTGGCGGCCAGTAGAATGTGCTGAGCAGCACAGGCACACACAGTGCTGAGCAAACCTGTTAAGCACATACCTCTCAAATGTCAGGATTTTTGAAGAACATCCAGATCTTTGCATCACATTTTTGCCTATTCCTCATAAAACATGTGCTTGTCTGTCAAATTACTGAGAATTAAAGTCACTAAATAATGACATCATTTGATTTTCAGACTGCATATCTATCAGAAAATGCATGTTATAACAAAATTCTGTTATTCTAGCAACTTTCTAAGTTTATAAGAACTACAATGAAAGTCTGTCGTGATTTTTGGTCCTTTGTCTCCCCTTAATTGTTGACTTTGTCTAAATTTCTTGAGCTAAGAGGTTGAGAGGTATTTAGTGTGCTCATGCAAACAGCACAATGAGCTACACAGGGCAAATAATGCAAGCTGTACCAGGCAGGGAAAGTGTACTGAGTGCACCGTGCACATAAATCAAACATATGAATACAGAAATAAGTATGAGGGGAGGGGAGGGGAAACGGCAAGGGCAACTACAATACATGGGTTACCAGACAGGAAAAGTGTACTGAGGACTATGTGCACGGAAATCAGAGATATATACAGAAATACATAAGGGGGAGAAAGAGGTTCAAATTCTAGTAAGATAACTGATATGAAAGTGCTTATGTCACAAAGAAAGTTTTGCAAAAATAAAGTTTTACAATATGTGTCATAATAAGTAACGGTGGTTACACTTCCTGAGCAAATGTAGGTAAATGAAAGAAGACATGATATTATAGGATGTGGAAGTTACACAAATTAATATTGCAACAGAGGGGAATTACATGACATATGAATGTTACTGACATGTAGAGCTGAGATGACAGTTTGAGAGGACAATACTTACTTTATGGGATATTTGCACAGCAAGCATTTTGTCAATATAACATAATGGAAAATAGGAATGGTTTAGAAGCCACAACCTCCTTCTGCAAGAATCAAACCCACCCCATCAATGTTAACACTGACCTGTGAATTAACTGTGTATGCCACAGAAAGCCTAACGTGTAAGAGAAGCACCACCATTGAAGGGAATTATGCACTTCAATATTCTAATGGTTATGCATCCCAAATGTAGGTGTGTGTGTGGCATTACAAATCTGAGAGCAGAGTACGACATACGTAATACCCTTGCATAAGGCACTTTTGCCTGACATAGTTATTGTGCAGACAGATAAGAACAGATGCAAACAGCACATTATGATGCAATGTATTCCCAGAGCTGTGTATTGTCGGCATCTGCCACAGGAGGTAGCGATGGTTATTATCACAAACAAATGAAATTAATGTGTGAATTAAGAAAAGATTCCTGATAATGAATGTCATATTACCTTGTCAGACTGTTGACAATTAAATGAGTATGCTCATATGCACACAATTGTGATAAGTCCTATATCAATGTTTCGTGGTCAAGGAAGGTTTCTCTGTTTGTCTGTACCTTTACCACCCAAGAACTTGGACACACTTATGTAAAACACGGTATTCAATGCATGCGCCAAAGTAGCACTCTCACCATGACATTGGCAGAATAAATGTCTGCTGCCATGAAATCCAAAGCTATGTTCACATGTGTTTGTGCAACATATCATGGGATAAGACTGATGTGATGTATGTTATGTGACATCTGTACAGTCACACAAAATGAAACCCTATTCTAGATGTGAACATCAAGCTGTAAAACTCCTCCAAATAACAATATGGCTATTAATCACATTCACTAGTGTTGTCACAGCTGTTGAACTCCACCGATGTGAAGTCTTTCAATCAGCTGTACTTTACTTGTCCATAATTTTTATCTTCTAAAATTGATGGGGGAGGCTTCTGCTGCTCTATATATCTATAGAAAGTATATTAGGGGGAACATCTTTCCTGCATGATAGTTAAGGACACATATGCTTACTCTCACTCAATGCTGGTTTGGAACACTTGTCTAAGCACTCCATAAATTGACACCACAGTGGGATCAGTGAATGTGCCATGGTATAAGTGCATCACCAATTGTCATATGTGCAGTTATATGAAAGCATTACATCATATGTTCATAGGTAGGTACTAGGCTATTGGCTCAAGGGCATACATCGGCCTAGCCAACAAGGTTCCCTAGCTTACGCCACCCAAGAAAGTTATTTTCCTGTGCCACTGTCGAGCAGACACAGAAGTGATCCCCAGGGTGTATTTCCTATTTCCCATCCACTCATCAAGATTTTTCTTGAAGAGTGCTAATGAAGAACTTTGCTTGACATAGATGGGTAGCCTTTCCAGAGTATGGGAAGTCTCTGGGACAGGAATCTATCCCTCCAGCATGTCCTGTTTATTGTGGTGACAAGGTTTTGGTCCCTAGAGCATGTAGCTCAAAGGGATTTCTTTAGGTGTAGCATGTCCAACAGCTCTGGGTTTGACATAGCTTTATATGTTAGGCAGAGATAACCTCGGAGTAGGCAATATGCTACGGAGTAAAGCTGGAGTTTTTTGAGGCGGTCAGTGTAGGGCATTTGTTTGAGGCCAGTAATCCTCTTTGTGAGGTATGTCTGTGGCCTTTCCAGCTGCTGCAGATGTCTTTTGAGGTACATTCCAAAAGGGGCATTGTACTCTATAATGGGTCTAATGAGTGTCGAGTAGAGGGGAACATGACCTCTTTTTTCCTGGATGAGAACCCTTTTATGATGAGGTGTGCCATGTAGAAGGACTTCCTGACTACTGTGGCGATATGACTATCAAAGGAGAGACTACTGTCCACCTGGGACCCAAGGTCTCTTATCACACATTCGGTGTTAAGTAGATTGCTGCCTATGTGGTAGTTCATGGGTACAGAGATTTTACCAAAGGGAATGACACTGCACTTTTTGGCATTGAGCTTGAGGTCATGGCTCTGACACCAGGCATCTGTCTCAGCGAGGCCCTTCTGTAGGATGTCCACATCATTTGGGGACTTGACTATGGCTCCTAGTTTGCAGTCATATATATATATGCCCAGAAAGAATCTTGCTGTATATCAGACATTACCTGATGCTAGGTATACCCCAACACACCTGTAGCACCTCCTGCTGTTGTCACTGTGATGGTTGAACAACAATTATATATTATTTGGATATTATCCCATACTGGACACATGCCTTACTTTTAGGCAACAAAATACATTACATCAGCTCATGTCCTCAGTCCTGAGTAGGTGTTTCACTACAACTGTTATGGAACGTCAATCTACTCAAATGACAGCATCAGTCTTCAATACAGCCTTTCCAAAGAAAATGTATAATAAACTCTAAGTGTAACAGGAAACAACAGCGACACTTGAACATAGCACATGTGGGTGACAACACTGTTAACAACATTTGCACTGACTGTAAGCAGTGACATCATGATTATATGACTAACCATCACAGGCTAACGAAGATTTGCTGAAACACAAGGTCACAGGCTAATGAAGTTTTGTTGAAATGCAAGGGCAACTACAGATTTATTTGATGACTATGACACGGCACATTTCAATGGATGGCATCACCATTGCGTATTACCTTCATGTACCTGTTAAAAAGTAGTTAGATGGCACACTGTATATATACCTCATATATGTATTTTCAGCCTGTTCTGCACAGTTAGAGGAAGAAACATGAAATCACAGATGACAATCATTTCTGTATTTGAACTCCCTACCTATCAACTGTCACAGTCAACAAAGAAGTCTATTATACACAAACACACACACACACACACACACACACACACACACACACACACACACACACACACACACACACACACACACACACACACACATACCCCACAGGAGAAGCCTGAATTTATATAAGCCACACTGCATCTTTGAAAGGATGACAACAGTTCTATCATGCAAAGGAGATGTGTGTGCAAAGGTAACTTCTATAGTTATGTGGAATTCAAAATGTTGTCAATACTAAGAAGTGTAAAGCAGTCCTACACACATTCACACACACACACACACACACACACACACACACACACACACACACACACACACACACACACACTTAGGAGAGTCTCACTGGTGTATTTGAACTCCCTACCTATTGACTGACATAATCTACTCTGAGTATATTATATGTACACACCACAGGAGAGGTCTGACTTTAGTGGTTTGAGAGTGCATTATTGAAATGATGATCTCATCAGTGTGTTGCAGATAGTATGCATTTGTGGACAGAGTGAAAAGGGGATGTGTGACTGATCTAATCATGTAAATGTTTCTCATGAGTGAGAGTCAAATGAGCACGTCTGTTGGACTAATTCTCAAGTGATGCATTGAACTCACCTCCACTCACACAAGTCAATTGCTGTGAGATAATAACTCCATACCTATCTAGTTACACAATCTAGAGTACACATTACTTATTAAGTTGAAAAATAAAGTTTACAGACTTAATCGTTATGTCTCTACCCCACCAAAGAAATCATACTTCACTCATGTCAAAATCATACATTTGAAAGGACAGTGCTAACCTTTTCAGCCAATGGAAGATGTAGGTTTTATTCTTCAGCGAAGTAATTGCAGACTGAATATGCCATAACATGAACCAGCTTAATGCATGGTCAACAGTACAAAGGGGAGAGAGAAGGATGAAGATAGAGGCAGATATACAGAAGCATATAAAAGGGTAGTGTTAAGGGTCATTAATACACATATTTATGGTATGTCCTCACTGTTCATCAGTCATGTGATGTATTAGTAAGCGATAGCTCTGGGGATCAAGAAGTTGTAGGACAGGCAAAACCTGATGAAGGGTGGTTTACTAAACCTTCCTTATGGTCATGGATGTGTTGGAAAATGCTTAACTGGAGAAAAAGTAAGATGTGTGTCATGAAACATATCATACAAGTATAACATCACAGTAAGAAATAATGTGACATATATCTGGAATCAAACTCTTGATGCTATGCTCAAAAATGAATCTTAGGACAACTAATTTATGTCACCAGTCCACAGAGGATGTTGCACTTGACTGGATCCAATAGTCAAAGAACTATTAGAGTAATGTTGTCAATGATTTCCTTTAGTCTGTATTCCGATAGCACAGCATGTTTAAGCACCTTTGTGTGAGGATAACTGGACTACTGCAGGTGATGGCAACAATTGATCAGCTTTTGCCATAGGACATGAACAGCCATTCACTGTCATTCAGCACTGGTATGTGATGCCACCATCCTCGCAAATGCCAGATAGAAAGCACTGAGGGGCATTTGCAAATGAAGAGAAAGGTATTTTATCAAAGAGTAATGAAGGTGTGAAACATGGCAGTCAGACTGGCCATGTGTGGTGGTCAGCCTATTCATACTTTTTCTGATAGTCAACACACTGACAGGATTAATGGCTTGGTTTGTTATCCTTGGTGACAAAATGGTCTGCACTAATGAAGATTGCAGAAATGACGTTGTTCAATCAGTTTCCTTCAACTGAGAGCCCTGTTTGCACTATGCTAACCAATACTGAAATTACACAGACAAAAAATATCTACATATGTATATATATATATATATATATATATATATATATATATATATATATAATTTATCTTTCACATAACACAACACAAGCTACATCTTCATATTTGCTGCAAATATTTCATGCAGCATGTGGCTTCAAGCTGGATTCCAGCACTACCTCCTCTTTCCTGTTTCTTTAAAAATCATTTCATATAACCTATGTGCCACAATGATACTTAGTTGCAATATAGAATTTATTCTCTTACTGATGTTCAGTGTCCTGTAGCAAAGCACACCTGTAATGTCTTTCAGCTTTTCCAGGTTAGAGGTCGCCACAGCAGAATGCCGGTTTGCTTATGATTGGCAGTAGATTTTTACAGTGCTGAGGTGCCAGCCTGATGCCCAACCTTCAACGAAGGCACACCCATTCATGCACGTACCTACCTGCATGTCTTTAAACATCCCTCGACCGTGGAGAGGACATGCAGACTCCACACAGAAGGTGCTCCAGCCGAGAATCGAACCGGAGAACCTCTTGCTGTGAGGCGACAATGTTAACTGCTGCACCACCATGGCTTCAAAGTAGTGTCTTTCGGCTTTTCCTGGTTAGGGGTCGCCACAGCAGAACTCCGGTCTGCTAATGACTGGCAGTGGATTTTTACGGTGCCGAGTTGCCAGCCCGACGCCCAGCCTTCAAAGATGGCACACACATTCATGCATGCACCTACCTGCATGTCTTTATATGCCACTCGACCACAGGGAGGACATGCAGACTCCACACAGAAGATGTTCCAGCTGAGAATCGAATGGGAGAACCTCCTGCTGTGAGGCAACAATGCTAACCGCTGCACCACCATGGCCTCCGCAAAGTACATCTGTGCCACTCTGAAATGTGCTACTGATGACATGCCAAATTAAATTTCACAGTTTGTACCTTGGGAGGTGGACTCTCATTCACTGCTTCAAAACAGTGACAGCCCAAACTGCACTCTGCCAAAACGTGCACAAATGAGGAGCACACAAGAAAAAGAATGGTCAGCAGTGACAAATATCAGGGAATAATAATGAAAATGTAGGCTTGTGAAGTTTTCTAGATCTGTGTGTGTTTCAACCTGATCATATGCTCAGGAAATATGCATTGACGCTGTCAAACAGCACACTGTTTGGATTTGAAGCTTCAGTTCATTGCAATAACAACAGACCCACAGTTATATTTCTTATCCCTCTTTGCCACCAACACAGAATCAGAAAATGTTCCTTTCTTATTTACTTGACATGTGTAGATCAATGTGATATTGACAAATATTTATGGTAGTAATAGCCCACACTATATTAATGTCAGGTTGCAAACACTGCCAGCAATTTCTTCTCTTTAGTTTTTGAGCATCTAACCCTCCTCTTAGCTTAACTACAAAAATGCAATGTCATGGGCATTTATTTGCATCTTTGAAAGTGCAATATAATTGATCAGTATTTCAGACAGATTTAAGAAGAAGATGGACAGTGTGCTCTTTTTACAAGGATATCAGTGTTGTTAAGGTTGTTCTCATAGCTCTCAGTGTGCGCACACTTCTTATTTTAAGGCTACTTTGCATGATACAGATACTTAAGAGAGAAAAGTGTGTTCAGAATTGCTTGTTTTTGTCAGTGCAATTAGTAATACTTCCAAACCATTAGCAGCTAACAATTGTCATTGCTCCTCCCTACAGTTATAGGGTGAGTGCATGCAATCGTGTAGTTATTTACACCATGTTTACATCCCATATATGAAGTTAATTTTTTGGTATTCAGGAATGTTGATGATTTCACACCTCATTTGTATCTTCATGGTGCTCAGAGGGCTGAAACTTCACTATATAAAGGTGATGAGGCAGCTATGGAAGTGCAAGGGGGAGACTGATTGGATGTAGACCAACCATTACTGCTAGTTACTTGGAGAAGATTGTTCTACAAATTACTGCACTATTTCATAAGGTATGTTTGTCCTCTTCATAAACTGCTTACATGTTCAAATTTTGAATGTATGTTAATATGCAACAGAAAAAAGTATTTTGATATGTATGCAATTGAAAACAATATATCTGCTGGTATAATGCACATTTGTGAGTTCTTGCTGTTATTTCCAAGTTAGTATAGTTAGATCACAGCATTGTGCTCTTATTTGCTATAGGAATTTCTCCAGTTACTGCAGACAAGTATATTGCATTTATCATCATCTTCGAGGGGTTGTGCATGTGTAGCTAATGGAGGTGATAGGCTTCTCACATGGCCCATGGTGACCTCCACAACAAAGGAAAGACCAATGAAAATTGTCTGGGCCGTTGGACTTTGTCTAGTCATCAACAGTCCTATTATCCATCAGTCATTCACACAGTTGTTGTCATCATTACAGAAATTTTAACAGAATACATATAAAGCTAATGTATTAATGTTTCTATTCATGGGTTAGCTCCCTTAGCTTGTGTGTAGTGTGAAATGATCACTGTGTGTTCAATTGCTTTGTGTTAAGTATGGGTGCACTGATTTGGTTTGAAGAAAATGCATTATGTATCTGCTACAATATGTATTTTTTTCCTGTTTCATGTCATACAGGATTATGCCACTCAGACCATCTGTTCCATGAAAGCCACCATTCAGTGATGCAGAGGATGAGTTAATCATTGAAGCCTTATGCCACCAGGGTTCCGCAGAGGATGCGATCATCATTGAAGCCTTATGCCACCAAGGATCCACAGAGGAGGAGATCATCATTGAAGTCTTATGCCACCAGGGATCCACAGAGGATGAGATCATCATTGAAGCCTTATGCCACCAGGGATCCACAGAGGATGAGGTCATCATTGAAGCCTTATGCCACCAGGGATCCGCAGAGGATGAGATCATCATTGAAGCCTTATGCTACCAGGGATCTGTAGAGGATGAGATCATCATTGAAGCCTTATGCCACCAGGGATTCGCAGAGGATGACATCATCATTGAAGCCTTATGCCACCAGGGATCCTTACTGCTTGACAGAGGCAGAGGTGATATGTCAGCCAGAAAAAGCATATGGCAGCAGGTGGTCATTGACATAAATGCAGTAGATGGCCATGACAGAAATTATAATCCAGTGCGGCACACATGAGGCAGCTGAAGTAGCATGAAACTAGATAGCTGGGGGAGATCCTGCTACAGAACCACCATGCAATGAAATGAGCATTTCATGTTCACTGTCAGAGATCCAGATATCTCATCAGAGGGTTCACACAGACTCCTTGATGTTGGTGCTGATATGGACAACAGGGTAAGCAGGTCCCAAGAAGAAATCACTGGTATGATGTATATATATATATATATATATATATATATATATATATATATATATGGGTCACCTTTAAAATCTCGAACTCGCGTTTGCCGAAGCGAATCCGGCGGACGAGAATACCGAAAATGCAGATGACCCGAAGGTGAGAACCCTCGAGTGTCGGTAAGTGTGCGATCAGTGAGGATTTAGTGTTAGGGAGGGACAGGTAAGTGTGCGATAGTGAGGACTGTGGGTTAGGGTGCAGGTAGGTGTGTGCGATGGTGAGGGACTGTGGGTTAGGGGTGGGTTAAGTGAGTTAGGGTTAGGGTGCAGGTAGGGTGTGTGTATAGCGAGGACTGTGGGTTTAGGGGTGGGTAAGTGAGTTAGGGTTAGGGTGCAGGTAGGGTAAGTGTGCGGTAGTGTCAGACCTTAGGGTTAGGGTTTGGGTTAGGGATAGTGCATATGTTATGTAGTGTACTGTGTTGTTTACGTGTAGTGTGTTGGTGTAATGGTTTTGGTGTTTTGCGTTGTCGGCGTTTTATGTTTGTCGGTCTTTTCGTTTGGGTCATTAGTGTGTCGGCAAGCAGCGGTTTCGAGGTTTTAAAGGTGATCCATATATATATATATATATATATATATATATATATATATATATATATATATATATATGGATCTACTATATTCGGTCGAATTTCATTTGGTCGAAAATGATTTGAGGCACCCCACTTCACTGAAACCTCATTTGACTGAAAGCACACATTTGGTCGAATTACATTTGGTTGAAAATGGTATTTAGCCCCTGTCCCACTGCAGTGCGACCCTGAAGTGAGAATATTCAGTAAGAGGGGATGTGGGGGCTATGCCCCCCACATAATTGCAGTTTATGCACTATTATATACATGTGTATCCATTAAAAATACATTAAAACATATAACATCAGTAAAAACTGGTGGCAAAATGTACCCCCCAATGTGGTGGGCTGTGCTCCCCACACCCCCCAACTTTAAATTCTCACTCCAGGGTCACACTGCAGTGGGGCAAGGGCTATATTCCATTTTCAACCAAATATAATTCAACCAAATGTGCTTTCAGTCAAATGAGGTTTCAGTGAAGTGGGCTGCCTGAAATCATTTTCGACCAAATGTAATTCGACTAAAAGCAGTAGACCTATATATATATATATATATATATATATATATATATATATATATATATATATATATATATATATATATATGTGTGTGTGTGTCATTTAATCCATTCTAGACATCTTAACGTGTTACAACCTCTGCATCTGAAAACAGCAAGATGTGTGCCTTAGAACAGAAAACAGTGCAACAGAGATTGTGTTGTGGGGCTGGTCAGTCTGATTGATTCTAAGATTAGAAGAGACAGGAAGAGCATTATTTTCTTTTCATTGTGTCATTTGCATTTTGACACTTACTAGCCTTATTTCTATTGCCTTCTCTTTTTTCCAAGAACATCAAAATTGCCATATGAAAGACCATCTGCAGATGGTAATCACAAACTTTCCTTGATTAGTAATAAGCATTACTTAGATGTATGTCTGAGGACAGTAAAACATATTGTATTCCTTTAACACCTGAAATTGCTTAATATGAGTGTATAGAACCAAATTTTGATTATTTTCACTCTCTATTTCTCTCCTGCTTGTGTTTATTGATTATTATCAAAGGTGATCCTGACTGTGACAGTGCAGGTCTCATACCACCTGATGTCAGCGTATCTGTAGCCTCTGATGATGATGGTGGTGATATAAAGGCTCAGTTATGGAGTGCAAATGTTTAGCCTGACAATGAGGTTATGGCTCCCATATCCACACTGGCCTTATTTCACTCAAAGTCATATGCCTATGCATATCCATTTCACTATGGCCTCAGATATACAAGAGGTTGAGGGTGACATGGATGATCGGGGTACTGTGATTAATCCACTTGCAGAGCCTGCTCGTAGCCATCATGAGAGCATGACACACCACAGGAGGGTTGCTAGAGGTGCTTGGAGGAGGGCTACTATCCACCCTCATCCTGATGCTGTTGTGTCATTACATGCCATCAGACTTAAGTATAGGAGCATCACGGAGGCACAGGTACATTCCACTAGGGTCTCTGAAAAGATAGTGCAAGTCCTAAACATGGTACATTATTCTGATGTGCATGACTGCCTCAACCATGGGGGTGACTCATTGGATAGGATGAGTGATGAACTGGATTGGGCAGTGTCTGTGATGGAATGTCTGCTGGGGGAGGGCTGACACCCACATGTCCGAAGATCCACAACATCCTCTGCTGTTAGCTGACATGGGTTTGCCAGATTCTGCTCCTGTAGTGGCAGTACTTCCACTGCTCTGTCAGGGATTGTGGTGTCCACACCCTAAACATGGTAGGCCATGGAGTCATGGCCCTGGATGTATTCATTAAAACAGCTCGTACAGCAGACATTGCTCATGAATGGGTAGCACCTCCACTTCAAACTGGGGACGTGGAAGTGGTACTGCAACTCCTGGCAGAGGCAGTTTGCATTGTCAGCAGTGATGACACTGAAATGACAACTCTACCATGCACTGCTCACACCAGTCTGACATGCCAGTATGTAGTGCTAGTACAGAACTCGATTGAGTTAATGCAGATATGCACACATTTTGAAAACTGATCTTACCAACCCACACACATGCCAAATAAGAAAACCTTAATGCTGATTGGGATACATCCCATATTAGTGGTCTGAGATATATCCTACTTCACTGAATGTTCTGTGTCTCTTACGTACATACATTCACTACTTTGGTGTCAGCCTTGGCCTACTGACCATCCCCCACCCTGTGCAAATGATGATGCCTGTGCCATGCCCTTTGATCATTTTAGTGTGACGTAGGGCTGCTTATATGTCTGATTCACAGAGTGGATAGCTGAGAGTGCCTTTCTCAGTATTTTGATTATGTGCATATTTAGTACATAACAGGATTTTGGATGTTTCTATAAATACTCATTTCGGAAGGCTTTTTTTTTTTTGTTTATTTAGTCCTGTAAGTCATGTATTCAAACCAGTGATATTGCATTCTTGCTTATTGCTTTTCTTGTGAAACTGTTGATATAATTGCCCTGTTGACTGTTTTATGTCCAGTGGATAAGTGCTTGATGCCAGTTATTGTGTACAATGCATACCTTCCGAAACCAGCTACCGACTACAGTCTATTAAAAGAACGTATTTTTTCTTTTTACTTTGGTTTTCATTTATTATGCATCTGTGACAGGGTTTCCAGCTTTCTATTGTTGGTACAATGCATACCTGTATAGTGCAGATATTATTCCTATATGCCAAGAATGCCATTGGTGGACACCTCACACAGGTTCTGATTGAGTACATTTATGACTAACAGTGTGACATTGTTTTTATGTTCTTACACATTTCTTTGTATAAATCAGGTTCCGCACTTACTTTGACATTAGTACATTTATGAGTTGTGTGCTTCGGGACTATCTCTGTCTGATAATATCTGTACACAAACATTACATGGAGAAGTAAAGTTTGTGGACATTAGATGTCATCACTTTTAATATTTGTATGTGCTTTGGTTGTTATGTGTATTCCTTTGCTGGCGTGTGTGTGTGTGTGTGTGTGTGTGTGTATGTGTGTGTGTGTGTGTGTGTGTGTGTGTATGTGTGTGTGTGCGTGCATGTGCGTGTGTGTGTGTGTGTGCTGTCCTTTGCCTTTTAGTTGTTGACTGTGTGTACTAACCTTTGAGTCTTAGGTGGTGAGTGTGTGCTACCCTTTGTCGCTTAGCCAGGGCATGGAATATTGTGCATGCCTATGTCTTCTGGCTACCTCTGCAGCTGGAGGTTCTTCTTCAGACTCCTCTTCTGTAAGTGCTGGAGGGGCTACCCCTGCCTGTGCTCCAGGAATGTTTGGTCCTGCCCCTTGCTGTCTCTTTTGCAGCTGTTTCCTCAAGATGATATTGTGCAACATGGCAGAGACTGTGAGAATGACTGTGAAGGTGCCTGGGTTGTACTGCAGGGCAACCCCTGATGTGTCTAGACAGCAGAACTGTGACTTCAGAATGCCAAATACATGCTCTATGATGTTTCTTGTCTGAGCATGGGAATTTTAGTGGGTGTGTGTGCATTTACGATGGGTGTCATGAGCCACAGTTCCAGTGCAAAACCTGCAGCACCCAGTAGATGGCCTTGTGGAATATCACCCCTAGCAAACTTTGTGTAAATCTGCGAAATGTGCTATATATGTGAGTCATGGTAAACTACCTGGGTTGCCTGCACAAACATTGAGGATGAGCCCTCAGGCAATACAGAGAACATGGCAGTTGATTGAGTGGAACCCCCTCCTATTGATGTATGTCCTTCCCTGTTCACCAAGTAGGGCTTTTATTTGTATATGAATGCAGTCTTTGGTCCCCATGACTTTAGAGAAGTGCAACAGCATAAAATGCCTGCACTGTTCTTGCTCTCTCCTCTGGTGTGTTTGGAAAATAGATGTACTCTCTTGCATGTTGTTGCATAGCATTTAGACATTGGTGCAATATTCTGGAGGTTGAGGCCTGTAACACCAATAGTATATCACATGTGGGTCTCTGGAATGTATCAGTAGCTAATATCCTTAATGGTACACATACCTTAGTTTCCACTGGTATAGGTTCTCCTCAATTTTCTATTGCTCTGAGGTGGGGGTGGCAGAGGTTACAGAGTTCTTGTAGTGTTTCCTTATCAACTCCATATCACTCTACTATTTCAGTATCATGCAGTGCATGATATGTTACAGGGGGTATGAACACCCTTCTTCTCTTCCTTGGTCACAGTCTATCAATAGGTTTGAGTGTTACACATACACATGCAAGAGAGCTGCAGCAGTCTCTAACATTGCTTTTTTTCTAAGTGTTATGGGGGCTGTACTCCAGTGGTTTTTGGTGTTCATAGCAAAGGACTGCACCATCTCTACACAGTTACTTTATAGTTTCCTGAATGGCTCTGCTATCTTGGATTGGTTAATTAGCATGTAATTCAGCTCATTAGGCCTTCATCAGCATATTGTGCAGTTTACCTTTGTTTGACAGGTGTACACATACCTCTCAACTGTCCAGATATTCGCAGAATGTCCAGATTTTTGGCTCATATTTTTGGTCTGTTCCTCATAAAAATTGTGGTTTCCTGGCAAATCAGTGGGATGATCTAAAGACTGAAGTCACTACATAATGACATACATTTGGGTTTCAGACTTCAAATCCTTTAGAAAATGTATGTTAAAACAAACCCTTGTTACTCTATCAACTTTCTACATTCACAAGAGCAATCTTTAAAATATGTCCCTATTTTGGGCCTTTGTTCTCCCTTTTTGATGAGGTTTGTCCACATTTCTTATTCTAAGAGGTTGAGAGGTATGGGTCTACACAATGTGTAGAGCCAGTTAATAAATATAAAATAATGCGCTATCATGTGCAGAAATTAGCCATTCATGAATCTGGTCCAGTACTTATGATTCCTTGGGATTAACTCCTTTACTTGACATTGTCACAAACCCAAGCAGTTTGTTTATGCTTCATTGTTCTTTTAAGCAGTGAAGGGTTTTGCAGCATGTAAATCATTACCAAAAAATCTGAGAATGTTTGTCAGGTAGCTCAGAATATTCAGGAATGATGTTATGCTCATCTGTAAGGGCAACTGTAAAGCTAATGCAATACAAGGGCAGTTAAATGCAGAATGTAAAATTCAATGAAAATATTATGGCATTCAGAATTTTACAAATAAATAATTCATTGTTTTGTTGTGTGTGTGTGTGTGTGTGTGTGTGTGTGTGTGTGGTGTGTGTGTGTGTCTTACTGACCCAAAAACAGTATCAGCAACAAGTCATTGCATTTAAAGACAAAATTAAGAAAAGTCCAAAACTTATGTAGTCATGAGTGCATGTATGTATACACATATGGATAGCCAGAATACAGATATAGATATAGATATATATATATATATATATATATATATATATATATATATATATATATATATATATATATATGGGTCTACTTCATTTCTCTGAAAGCTCATTTCACATAGCCCCCCCCACATAGTTTGGTTATATTTTGTCTTCTAGAAAGAGTTATTCATTGGACTTGTAAGTATCCATATTTATGGTTTTAAACATTTAAAATAGGTGGGGGCTATGCCCCCCACATCCCCCTTACTTTATATACTAACTCCAGGATTGCACTACAGTGGGGAAAAGGCCATATATAACTTTCAATGAAATGAGTTTCAGTCAAATGAGTTTTCAGTGAAATGAGCTTTCAATGAATTGTGCGCAGGCAACTGAGTTTCAGTGAAATGACGTAGACCCCTATATGGGTACATATCACTTCAGCTAAACTCATTTCACTAAGACCAAATCACCTAAAGTTCATTTCACCTAAAACTCATTTCACTGACAAGTAGTACAATAAGGCAAGTCAAAGGTATATGTCTTTTTCCCCACTGTAGTGTGATCCTGGTGGGGGAGTGTGGGGGTGCAGCCCCCCACATTGGGGGTGTGGGTGGTGCAGTCCCCCACTTATTTTGGTTTTATGTTGTCTGATTTTGTTTTACATTATTTCTGACTTGCCTTCGAGTACTACTTGTCAGTGAAATGAGTTTTAGGTGAAATGAACTTTAGGTGATGTGGTCTCAGTGAAATGAGATTAGGTGAAATGATCTTTAGGTGAAGTGATATGTACCCATATATATATATATATATATATATATATATATATATATATATATATATGTAAAATGTTTGATAGTTTAATTATGCATCTGTTACATCGAACATTTTGTGAAGTGCATTCTTCATCAAAATGCACTTTCATCAAAAAAGCCAATATTTCAGCATGGCAATGGGATCTAGGGTATGCCGATTCAGCACAGCTGTTCATTCCCATAGTTGGTATGTATAACTAATGGGGGGGTTTGTGGAAGGCACACAGGAGTTTGTCCTCCTACATAAAACATTTTCTTTTTTTTCATTTTCATATAATGAACTAATTTGTTTTTTTCAAAAGTGCATTTTGTCAAATGCTGGAAATATCAAAGGTTGGAACATTTATTAGTTATTATTATTATTTACATTGACATTTTCTCTTGAAGTGGAGGTTTGGTTAAGTGCAGGTCAGTGGCATTTTTACTTAATGCTAAACTTCTGGATGGACTGAATGGGGTGCAAAAGAAGGTTTAAGGATAAGAGAGATTTCTGAGAAATGCCCTTCTCTGGGTTTTCAGTATTTCTTTTTTTTTTTTTGGACATTCAGCATTTTGAGTGCCAATGTTTAACTTGGGAGCCATTTATGTCTATACTGCCTAAAAATGGCAGAGGAGATGCCAAAATTGATAGATATGGGTCAGTGTGGTTTTGTGGAGGAGAAGGAAATATTTGACAGTATTAATAGAACACTGATGATCCAGAGGGAAGCAGAATGTAAGAAAATACCGCTATTGTATTTGATAGAGTGAGCAAGGGTTTTATGATTATGACAACTGATGCATTTGGATTCCCTGATACAATAATAGGATTAATTAGGAGGATGTACTAATGACTGGAGGCAAGAGTTAAAGTGGGGAGGTTCCTCTTTGATAAGCTGTGTTTGAACAGAGGAACCAGGCAGGGATGTCCTCTTTCGCCTTTGTTATTTGCTTTAAGTTTAGAACCACTCACAAATAAAAAAGGGACTCAGAAATTCAAGGATATAATTGGTATGGTAATCAATAAAAGTTGGCTTTATTTGCAGATGACATTACTGTGTACATGATAAATCCAGAAAATGACATTTTGGTGTTGCGGAACATTCTGAGACAGTTTTAAGTACTTTTGAAATACAAACTCAGTGAAGATAAAACAAAGGTTATAGGGATAAATTATATACCCACACATGAATTGGTTCAGCAATACCCATATTTATGAGGACAGGATAGGATGAAGTATTTAGGAATATGGATTAAAAAAGCTTCTGCTATGGCAGCAAATGATATGTGGGAAGAGATTAAACAAAAGATAATACAAAAAACTTAAAACCTGGAAGATCTTGTTTATGATTTATGAATATGGATAGTAAGATACAGTGAAAATGTTTTTAGTCCCATTAATTTTATACACACCTCAGGCATTTTTTTATCAATCAGAAGACAATTTGTTGACAATAATTAAAAATAGCTGAAGGAATTTTTCTGGGAACGGAAAGAGAGCCACAGTTAAGTGGGATAAGCCGATCCTCCCCATAGAACAATGTGGTTTAAGATTACTTGATTTGTACGGATATCTTACAGCTATGTGATTAAAGTTCATTTACATAACACAAACAGAATGCTATAAATCAAAGTGGAGAGAGATATTGATGAAGTGGGGGTCAGAAAGAAGGAGAGAGTAGGATTTTAGATGCAGATTCTTAAGGAATATAACAACCATAAAGAATATATTCATAAAGTGTTAAAAAGTATTCTAAGAACTCAGTCAAAATAAAGAAATGGAGAAATATTTTGCAAATATGGATGACTGCAATTAGGTGTACAGAAAATAAGCCAGAGTGAGGTGGAATTTACTGGAGTAAAATAGCAAAGGAAACATGGTATTGGAGAAATAACTTGTAGGGGAAAGGTGACAGAGTGGGATGAGGCCAAGCAGAAGTTTGGAATGCAGGTTAGAGATTACCTTCCCTGCCAAGGATTGATAGAGTTATAGCCAGAGAAAAAAGGACTAAGGGAGTCCAAACTTAAATTCATGTTTAAAGCAGAATTTGATGTTTAAAAATGGATAATTAGAGTCATATAAAATATTGCTGATAATTATATGAATCAATTAGAGGAAGACAGAAAAGACTGAAGAAGAGAGACTAGAAAGGCAGTTTACAAATGAACAATGGAAGGACATATGGATAGCTCCCAAGTATGCAACAAAATCAAGAAGGTATCGGACTTTTGCTTATAAGTGTTTGCATTTGTATTTTATATTCCTATTATACTTGAAAGAATGTTTCCTCAGGTAGACAGCAATTCCTGGAGGTGTGGTGAGAAAGAGAGCTAACTGGGAATATGCTTTTTGGAAGTGTAATGAGTTGGTAGTGTGTGTGTGTGTGTGTGTGTGTGTGTGTGTGTGTGTGCGTGTGTGTGCGTGTGTGTGCGTGTGTGTGTGTGTGTGTATGTGTGTGTGCGTGTGTGTGTGTATGTGTGTGTGCGTGTGTGTGTGTGTGTGTGTGCGTGTGTGTGTGTGTGTGCGTGTGTGTGTGTGTGTGCGTGTGTGTGTGTGTGTGTGTGTGTGTGTGTGTGTGTGTGTGTATGTATCGATATATTTAATTTATTTATTGAAACTAAAAATTAATTCAATTTGTCATAAACCATAAAGGTCCAATACACAAGCCCACACTTACCTCTTGTCCCCGCCTGAATTTGGGGGAACACCTCTAATTTGTTCTCAAACTTTTGTTCCATCCATTCTAAATTCTGAAGTTATTTTGAGATAACAGCACCAGTAAAAGTATCCAATATGGAGGGTTTTCCCTAATTTTCCTAAGGCCATTTAGGACACATCATTGCATCAATCTAAATCAGCTTGGGTGGCTTGAACTACCCAGCCTAATCCAGTATAACCAACTGATTATGGCCTATAAAATCCTCTATCATCCAAACAATACTCCTGCACTTAAAAATATTATCACCCCCTATAACAATCCTAGACCGCTTTGATCCTCTAACAAACTATTAATTCAGACTATCAAAATTAATAACACAGTCAGTGACTCTCTCTTTGCTAACTCTGTAAGTAGATCCTGGAACTCTCTTCCAGCTGATAGTACCTTACTTTCCACCTTAGGTCAATTTAAAACTAGATTCAAAAAACATTTGGCACTTAACTGGCTATGTCACTGTATCAAGCCTGGCTAACTCTCTCTAGAATGTGTAAAAATCTGTTAACCATCTTACTGTGTAATTAAATTTAATCCTGATTTACGCTCGGGATTAACTCTAACCTGTGGAGCTTGTTTAACTTGCCTACTTATGTAATCTCTGTAAATAGTCTGTATTATGTAACGCCGGTATTATGTAATGCTGTATCTGCTTACCCTTGGAGCTTTTCTCCCCGGGCCTCCGCTGAAAATGGACATGCATCCAGTCGGACTATCCTGGTCAACAAATGTAAAATAAAATAAATAAATAAAAAATTATTTTTGTCTATAACTCTGGGGCTAAATATTGAAAGATATGACACACAACATGCACACACACACACACACACACACACACACACACACACACACACACACACACACACACACACACACACGCACACACACACACAGTGTTGTTAGCACATATGCAGCTATTTACCACATTAGAGGAGTGGGTCACTTTTTTCCTATTTTAAGGCTTTTTACAGAACAAAATCATGTTTATTACGGTCTTTGCAAAAACTGTTTACAAATAAACAAATTAGCACAGTCAGAAAACAAATAAAATGAGAAGACACACACACTCAAAAATAATAATTATAATAACCATAAAGAATGTCATAAATGAAGATCCCTAACATGCCTGTTCCCCAGCCCTAAAGCCCCAATTGCTCCTTATACCTGCATTCCACTTCCCCTCCCATTCTAGATCATTTACTAAACCTAAATTGCCTTGCACCTCATGCTCTCTGTGGTTCAGTAAACATAAAATTCCCATCCCCCCTAACCATAGCATTCTCATCACTTCTTAAACCTAAAATCCCCTTCCCACTCTGGTCTATGATCTGTCTTTAAACTTGGAATCCCTATCCCCAACCACAAAATACTCATCGTTTGGTAAAACATAAAATCCCTGTCCCCTCCATAACCCTAACATTTCTATTGCTCCCTAAACCTAAAATCCCCGCCCTGCTCCATAAATTGTAGCCTCTACTCCACTCCTTTTTCCCCTACCTAAATCTAAAACACCTTCCCATCTCCCTTAAATCCACTTATGTGGTCCACGCCAAACACTTGCTTGCATCCGATTCCTAGGAACAGAGCAGATGGTGCAGCAGCCGTGTTGAACTCACATTCAAGTTTGAGCATGAGCAGATGGGTTTACAGCCATTTGAGTCCCCGTCTGCATGTTTCTGACATTCAAGCAGCTGGAACACCCAGTACACCAGACGTGTTCAATGAACCACTTCATATGCTATGAACAAAGTGAGGAGCAATTGGCCACAATACAGAATGCCACTATCATGAACTACAGTAACATCATATACAGTTTTAATCTTATTATGAATTACTACTGTTATGAAATGCTTGGCAAGAGGAATGTGACAATAGGCATGTCTTAGATCCAGCTTTACCATGAAAGATAGTAGAGGGAATAGTGGTACAAGATAGTGAAGGATAACATATTGAACTTCAAAGTGTAAATAAAATGGTTTAGACCGGAAAGATCTAGCACTGGTTCAAGGATCATTTTGGTTTGAAAACTCTGTTTGAAAAGGGTCATGGAAGGGCTCTGTTTTACATGAATAGGAAGCCTGATTCAGAGAAGGGGTATTCTCTGAGACACATATCTGTCTCTCCCTCATATTTTGCTCATTTAGCAGATCAGGCTTAGATCCCTAGATTGGGTGACCCTTGTGCAGTTTGTTTTGTGAATGTATAACAGTTCCATCAGGGATGGATTTGTGGACACCTTCTGTTTCAGGCGTAGATCACCCCTTAACAGTGAGCACCACAACAGGATAGAGTAATAGATATCCACATTAAGGAGAAACCAGTGGAACAGGAAGCAATTGGTCAGGTGCCATATGAAGATAATTTGGAGCCTTCCACAGCAAACCAGTATAAATGTTCACTTGAAGCTAGACAGCAGGGGAAGGAACAGGAAACTCTGATGCAGTCAATGTTGAGGAGAGATGGGCCAGTGAGTTCCCATATGATAGATCAATGGACAGCACAGGATGATATTTATGAGAATGTGTCACAGGAAGATGGTATACAACCTTCTATAGAATGCCCGCAGGAACTGGAAAACAAGGGATGTGCCTTTAGTTTAGAAGAAAATGAGATAAGAGAATAATTGCTTGATTTAATAGACATAGACAGATATATCAAGATCAATAAAATAAATAGACTACAATTAATTATTGCTCATACAAACTTAGAAAGTTAATAGAATAACAGGTTTTACATTAGCATAAATTTTATAGTACTTTTGCTATAAGTAGAGACATATATATATATATATATATATATATATATATATATATATATATATATATATATGTGTGTGTGTGTGTGTGTGTGTGTGTGTGTGTGTGTGTGTATGTGGTGATCGGTGTTTAATAATACACATGCACACTGCTACTTTCCTTTTTAGTTATGCTCCTTGATACCTGTCTGGTTACATGAATGTAAAGGTATGTCCTTGGGGCTTTACTAAGTCTCATTCAGTTGCTGGCTGCAGAACTGAAATTGTACTTTGGCCATGGACCCAATTCCATTTGGAATTGAAGAAATGCTTCACCCTTACTTTTGTCCTACACACAATCATTCTGCTCTGTCTGGTTATCACGGTCCATTAGAGTATCTTGAAAGAGACATCATTTCAATGGTGGTGGGGGTTCTTGCATAGAAAAATAAAGTATAGTTAGTTAATCGCCACACACTTCACCTTACTCAGTTATGGAATTGTGAAAGGGAGATCATGCCTGTTAAACCTGGTGGACGACTTTGAGACAGCCCAAGGCCCTGGACTAGCGGGGAGATCCTTGCCTATCCCCCACCCAAGCATCATTGAGAAACCCACCCAGTTAGTTGGCAACCCTCAGATCATTAAATGGGTCATTAAGTGTCTCACTGATAGCACCCATACAGTCAAAATAGGGGAATGCACCGCAAACAGCAGACCTGTAACCAGTGGCATTACACAGGGATGAGTCCTGGTACCTCTACTGTTTGGAATCTATTTCTCCAAAGTACAAGCTAAAACTAAAGAATCTGTGGCTGACAAACTTTGCTTAAGACTGTGAACTGGATGCAGTCAGTGAATCTCCAAACAATGTTAATATCCTACATGAGGGTTTAACACAAACAAATGATTGGTGCCAAAGTAATTTTCTTAAACTCTATGAAAAAGAAATGTATTATTATCCATTTCTGTTAGTGTTATGTTTGTGCTAACTACCACATCAATAACACCCTAAGTCCACACTCAAAGCAACCTGTATTTTGATCACCTTGTGTCCACCATGGTAAGAAGGGCAATGCATCCAGAAAAAAAAAGGTTATATCAGCTATGTACATCATCAGGTCAATAATTTAGTAGAATGTCCCTTTTGTTATGTACCTGACCAAGCACCTGCATGAATTCATGAGACCACAAAGCTTGCTCACATGGAAAATTCAAGGATTTTAGCATCTGTCCTCTGTGGATCATCTGAACTCACTGTCACTTTATTCTGTCTGATACAGACTACTTAGAGATGGTTGATGTCATGCATATAAAGCAATCTTTTGACCCTGCTTTATTGGAATTTCTGCATATCCACCACTGAAATAGTAGACAGGTTACTTGCTTTAAAGAACTGAACCTGGTAGGTGACATTAATCGGACCTGAGAGAGGGACAGATTGGTCTCACAGAACTTACCACATCTTTGGAATGGACTCCCACTTCGTGTCAAACAGAACAAGTCACTGGCCCTCTTCAAACGCTATCTGGACAATTGGAAGGGTAACAGAACATTGACCATGGGATGTTTTACCTGTGTCCATCTTGGACAGGGGAAACTGGTGCTTATTGTGGAAATAAGGGTAGAACTTTGCTAGGCCTACTAGGGCCTTACAGACACTAGCGTAGTAGCTTCCTATGACACAATGATCCTATGTAGCTTCAACTTTTCCCTATCTTTAATAGCACCAACTCTGCAGCTGAATGGTATTTCATAGGTTCACAGGACGATACTAGGCAGTTGGCCGGGAGGCCCTTATAAGCCTAGCTAAAAGTTTTGCCCATGATCCCACAGAGCACCGGTTTCTGCTGTCCACCAGGAACACAGGTTGGTATCCCAGAGG